>NC_142809.1:53655881-53778276 GCF_049724085.1 Artemia sp. Qi Xiang Cuo | reverse complement strand
GTATATCGCTGGCGAATCTACCAAATAAATATGCCCCATGGGCTCAGGGGCAATAATTGATGAGAGTGACTGGCAATTGTTTGATAATAGAAACTGTTTTTTTCAAGGAGCAAGATAATAGTGTATAAGCTGTTTTAGTGCTTTCAGTAAAGCACTAAAACAGCTTAATTTTACAGCAATTTTACATGTAAGTATACGGCATGGTTTGAGGGGTGATAATTTTTGTTCCTTTTAAGTTTCAACTTCGCTCCTCACTTTCATCACAAAAACATTGTTTTTTTCTATTAATTTTGCTCTTTTTTTTGACTTCACGGAGAAAGCGACTGAGATATTATATGTCTTTTCTTCTATAATAATGTAAAGAGAACAAATAGAAAATGTAGCAGGTGAAAAAAAAAAAATTGCTCACAATTTTCTCTTACGCTTCATTTTCGCAAAATATTTACCAAGATGTGCTAGCTGAAAACGGAGACAGAAAGAAGGGATCATAACAAATTTCAAATTGAAATAAATCCTAAATGTGTATCTATAACAATCTTCTCTCTGCGCAAACTTGACTGACTGAATGATAAAGATTGACAAACCGAAATACAAAAAAAAGTTTCACCACCTGGGTCTGAACCAAGGATCCTTAGCGTTTGAGACCAATGCTTTATACACTGAGCCATGTCAGGTTGGGTGATCTGAGTAGTATAAAATTTCTCTGTTAGATGTAATTTTGTAGCATCTGGCAACATGCCTATGTGACCAACCGGGTTCATATTCATACAATAGAGTTCCCTTAACAAGACCTCTCTTGAGACGGTCTAACCAGTTTCGTAGACCCACCCATTCCGGAGATGGTACAAAAATTTGCCGTTTTTGATGTCATAAGGCACTTTATTGTGGCACAATCCGTCTCAATTTTTTAAATGGCAATAGTTGTAAGCATAAGCTTTCGATTGAGCCTTTACACGACTCTCTGCGACAATCCAGTGATCGGCTAGCGCTGGCGAAAAAAAGGGGGACATTGAAACGGATTTCGTCGATGTAAGGGGTTTCGTTATTTTTCGCGATGGGGGGATGTAAACCTCCGGTTCAAGATTTTTGACCATGGCGATTTCAATGGTAATGAATAACAATTAACATTCCTGAGTCGGTATAAAAAAATTTTTTTTCGCACTAACTAGTATTTTTCAAAACACATTTTTGAATTTTCGGTTACTACCGCTGCAACCATGATGCTGCATCAATGGAATGCTTTGAAGTAGAATTTTAGGTGATATGTTTCCTGGCATATTTTCATTTCATTTTTTATAGGAGTCACTGAAGTCTACAACGTTACTGAGAAAGCTAACATATCAGGAGGAGATGATGTTGATCGGAACAATGGCCTGCTGAATGGCTACACTCCAACAACAGATGAAATCTGGAAAATCAAAGGCAGTAGACTGAACGACACAAAGGCAACAGAGTACCTCTTGTCTCTCATGCGGGAGCCTGACATACATAAAGTGTACAAGAGCGGAAATAGCCGAGGATTATGGGTCAAAATCTCAAGTATCATGACAAAAGAGGGATTCAACTTGGGTCTCAAGACAAGGGAGAAAATTTCAAATAAGTGGGTAGCACTGTAGAAGAGTGCCCGTACATACAAGTGTCATATTAATCAGACGGGCAATGGCACCAAAGATAAGCCTCCGTTCTTCGATGACGTCATAGACATAGAAGGAGATTCGCACTCAATCTGTCCACCAGTTGTCTTGGATTCCTTTGACATTCCATCTAGCTCTGACTCCGTTCCTGTGGAAGCAGAAATCATTGTGACAAAGAAGCTCTCCCCAACCCTTAGCTTGAAAAAAGTGGATGATAAACATGCTAATACAAAAGAAGCAGCTAAGCAGAGTAGCAGGATTTCACTAGAGTTAGAGTCAGTCGACGATTTTTTGCCTTCAGACCCAGAAGGAATTGACAGTGACAAAGCCAGCCCAAGAAACGTACTACCTGGGAAATCCAAAACTAGATACAGTGTGCACAAGGAACATGACAAGTTTTTTAAGCAGACTGAGCAGAAGCAGCAAGAGTGTGAACAGAAAAAGGAACAGCATAATGCTTTAGTTCAAGAACATTTAAAACATGAAAAGAAGCGTGCAGACAAACTGGATGAAATGAGGGCAGAGGAAATAAGTTATAGACGGAACAGAGACAAAAAAGCAGAGGAGCAAACGGACAGATTTTTGGCTCTTTTTGGGGCCCTAGTTGCAAACAAGCCATCAAAGTATGATAGTGACAGCGATTCGGAAGATGACCGCAAGTTAAAACGACAAAGGAAATCAAACTGATTCTGTTAGACTTTTTTCTTGTGGCCCTTAAATGCTGTGATTTTGTTCCGGTTTGAAAATAGTGTTCAAGGCTATTCAGTTGATTTCAGTACTTTTTAAATTTGATTGACATGTAGCATAGAATTTCTTGAATTTTGTACTAATTGAGTAAAAAGATGAGTAAAAAAAAAAAATTCCCTCCTGTTTAAATCAGCCTTAAGGTATTTGTGTGCTATCAGTGTTTTTTTTTTTTTTTTTTTTTTTTTTTTTTTTTTTTTAGATAAGCCACAACGGACTAAATTCTGGTGATCCATGATGACGAAAGTGTCCCATACCCAGAAACAGAAAACTGGAACGGCAGTAGCAGTCTACACTACCCAGTTTTCCGTCCCAGTTTTCTAGATAATGCCGAATGTAGACGCACTCTTATAAACAGAAAATCTTATCTTCAACGAGATTCACGTCGCCACTTTTGCTTTAGATGTATCTGTCTCCAGTGCCATGTGTGATCTCCCTGGGCGGAGATCCTCGCTGCTTTAGAGTCCACATCTCTGCTATCTCTTTACTCTAGATGGTTCCTGAGTCTGCGTCTCCTCTCTAGGTGTTGCTGTGGCTATTTTGGGCTCTTGATCACTCACAATCAGATCACTCGTTATATGGCAGTGGAGGCAGACACATCTAAAGCGGAAGTGGTGAAAGTACCTCAACTGAGGAGGACTTCTGCCAAGGGAAGTCGAAATATCTGCACCTTCCGTGGAAATTTTTACTGACATTAATCTCGTCGAAGATAAGATTGACTGTTTACAATACAGTTTGACAAGCCACGCAAGTCTGGAAAAGCCAAAACAAGCATAAGAAAACAAGAGGAGTATACTACCAGCTTTACATACTGTATTGAAGCTATTAGGTACTGAAAAACATAAACGAGGTGCTTCAGTTTCTCTCTGTATTTTGTTATTCCGAACTTGTTGGTAACCAAACCTCTGTAAATATCTGTACTAAAAAGTAGTATGCCAAATGTATGGCATATTGTCATATCAGGAGCCTTGTGCTGTTACATAAGCTGGGCCTTATAACCTTCACAAGCTTATTTCCAGCAGAGACCTTGGAGCTTCCTTGAACTGACATAGAAAAAAATTAAATAAATAAAGGCATGCAACTTATGAAAAAGCGCGATAGCCGAGACTCGAACCGGTGCCGCTAGATTGGAAGGTAAAGATGCTACCTGTAGAGCTACTAAGGTACGTCAATCGTACTGGTAACAAGTATTACTAGCCGGATATGCCAAGTTTTAAAAATAAAACATTTCGCTACATTTCATACCATGCCTAAGAGGCCGATCGAGTTTATTCTGATATCAGAAAGAACATTTGATAGGACCAATCTAAAGAGGGTCTAACCAGCCTCCTAGCGCAACCCGTTCCAGAGACGGCATCGACATGCAATTGCCAGCGCCAGATTGCCATTCCTAAATCAGTATCAAAAACAATTTTTTTGCACTAACTAGAATTTTTAAAAATACGTTGTTTAGCTTTCGGTTAATATAGGCCAAGCTTCGCTCTACGCGATCATCACTAGATTAACATCAGCGAAAATCTCGTGATTATATTTATTTTTTCCAATACAGTTTAACCATTTCTTCATCAGCGTGGCTCGCCAAATGTAGGCTGACCTTCACTTCAATAGTATATTTAAAAAATCAGAACAGAAAAAAAGAAAAAAACCCACAGGCATGTATGAGAAAATCTAGCAGTTTTATTCAGGATCCTGGAAGTCGTGAAGCTATCTCATTTCTTAACCTGCGGCCTTCAGAGTTTGCCTGAGGTTGACTAAAGTAGAAGCTCATAGGCCCATCATTTTCATTCCAGTTTTCTTCGCACCATTCTTCAAGTTCATCTTCATTAGCCATACAGATGTTGTGTAGTACACAACAGCTGTTGATTATATAGGGGATGAACTCAAGATCGGCATCTACACACAAGAGTTTCCTCCATCTGCCTTTTAGTAGGCCAAAAGTATGTTCAATACAAATCCTACCACAGGAATGCTTGACATTAAAGTTTTTTTGTCTTCTTGTCAGATTCCCAATCCCTTTGTATGGAGTCAGGACTTCACTAGTAAGAGGATAGGCAGAATCCGCCAAGATTCGTTTGTCCCTTGGGATTAGCTGAGCTGGGTTTCCCAAAATGACTTGTCCTAAAAAACTGTTCCTGAAAACTCTCTCATCATGGCAGGACCCTGGATATCCACACATGATATTTGTAAACATTTTGCGGGCATTGCAAGTGCCTTGTAGTAACATACTACGGTAACCTTTTCGGTTAGTATAGTCTTTCTGCTGTGAGAGATCACCACAGAGGATGCGAATATGGCAACCATCAACAGCACCTATCACATCAGGTATAGAACACTGATCGAAAAACTCTCTTTCTGTCTTCATCAGATCATTGTGGGTTTTTGGCCACATAATCACTTTGCATGTCGTTGAAGTGAGTATCCTGCAGATTAAATGCACATATTTATGAACTGTGGATTTAGCTTTACCAAATATTACTCCCACGCCTCTCATTGATGCAGAGTTTCCGAGGTACCACAATGTAATCAAAAGTGCTTTTTCGAAACTCACTGGGTTTTTAGATGATTTTCCATAAGAAGTAAGGGACTCGTATGGGAACAGACTTTTTGTCAAGTCTTCTTCTAATAAGATATTCTTCAGTATCTGGAAAGACTTCCTGCTAAGACGAAAATGCTGTCTAAATCTTTGGTCAGTCATATGAGGAACAGTTTGTTCAGCAAAGCCACTGAGTTGTACATGTTTCTGAAAAGAAAATATAAGGTAAGACGCAGTGGCGTATTGAGGAGTTGGGTTGGGAGGCGGGGGGAGGGGGAACCAGCTCAAAGCTACCGGAAGTTCAGAAATTTACTAGCAACCCAGTCTATTACTGTCACAGTGCCCTTTGCTTACGAGGGTTAATGTGTAAGCTTTTTACTGAGCTTATTTTTTATTAGGCTACTACAAAAAAAAAAAAATGGGTTGAGCTGGACTTGACGAAACTCTTGACTATACAACAGCGATAAAGAACTCCAGAAAAGTAATCATGCTATCATGCCTTTCGACAGTGTCGGAATAACAAAGCAACTTTTGTTTTTCGTGTGCAGCAGAAGCTAAAGACTCAGTTCGTTTGGGGGAAGAGGGAAAAAAAAGACAACTACTTCTTGCAAATACCCTTACAGCATTTGGATTACGTCCAGTTTGAAGGCCTTCACCAGGGCATGGTTTAAACAATGGAAATGGAATGCATGTAAATGCAAGTGGATACTGCTTTTCTATCTAGATTCTTCTGTGACTTGATTGATCACCAATCTTTTTGTCATATTCAACAAAGATTTTATGACACATACCATATATTGTTGGTCAAAAGGAGCAACAAATGTCTTGTCTTTTGTCAGTTTGAGCAAAGAAATAAGAAAATTTTAAATTTTTTCTGAACATTTTTAAACTATAAAAGAAAGTTGTTGTTTTGATAAGGTTAGAATTTACCCGTATACTATTGAATTTGAAGTGAAAAAAGGTATTTAAACCATTTTTGAGGTTTCATTGTTGGCCAACAATGTTCTCAACGAGTGAGGGGGCAAACTTCCAAAATTATTGCCGCATCGCGGCGCAAAATTGGACAAATTTTCTTATATTTACGACTGAGAAATAGTGGCAGATTCAGGATTTCGAGAAGGGGGGGGGTTAACATATAAAAGTACATTGTTTGTCTCGAATATTTCTAGTTGTAGCCAAGGGTGTCACTACTACTTTTCCTTTGGGAGGACTACAAAAATGTGCAGAAAAAAATATAAAATATGCAAACTAAATTCTATAATAAAGTTTGAAGTGGTGAAAATTTCTATTAAAGGGTTAGTGAATAGTCTGAGAAAATAATTTCTGCCGCGAAGCGGCGGAAATTTTGTAAATATATCGCTAAAAAGTATAATATTCCTTATAGTAGCATCTCTTAAACACTTATTTTAGAGAAGCTAAAACATGAAGCAAATATTGTGCAGTGAAGGGTCTAAAATTTTTACAAGTTCAGAATTAATAAATTTCATTTTTCTTTATTTGCTTATAAAATAAAATGAGTGAATGGCCTAGATGAGATTTGAAGCCACATTGACCATACATGACAAGGACAAAGAAAAAAAAGATACTTTCAAATATCTCTTGTGTTACATCTCAAAGAGATATAGGATACAACACTGATCTGTAAAAATCCCCAAAATCTTGTTTTCTTTGTTCTTGAATGGCCTAGAACAGCACCTTCTGGCACAAAGCGCCATAAAACTCTGAGAAATGCACTGAGACTTGTATTTTTCTTTGGATTTGCCTCTAACACACATTTGTTAGGAAATAATTAATCCTAAAGAGCTGTATTATGCTTCAAAGCGGCAAAAAAATTTAAATTTAGCATTAAGAAGTGCCTATTATATCATTTTGTTCTTCAGCATTTTTGAAGAAGAAAGTGCTTACCATTAAGGCTGCAGTCAGCGCAGCTTTCTTGTTTCTCTCTGATCTTTTTCTGCTATATTTCCTTCTACCCATTTTTCCACAGTTTTGAATATTTTGCTACTTTTCCTAAAATGCGTTTTTAGACGTTCAACCAAGAACATGGACAGAGAACACGAAAGCGACAAAAACTGCGTTTTTGGGCTAGAACATGAAACTTGGAACATGAACCATGAAACACGGAACTTCGAAAAAAAACGCAGCTAATATAAATTCTATGCGCGGATACTTCAAATGTAGAGCAGCCATTTCGTCAGACAGAAGTTTCCAAGTATCTTCGTTTCAATATGAGCTAGACTGAGGCGGTAAATATACGGAATCTAACAATACTGAGCACTTTAAACGAAGCATAATCCAAACAATATTCTCAGGTTTACTGGGTAGCCTTTTAACTGAAGCAAACGTTGTTTCTTTCACGAACACAGATAGGCCCTCGTACGTTCTACCATTTTCTACTTTTTTTTTCCTGAATGCTTTAAACTATTCATATCCCTCAATATTCACACTTTCCTCTACACTTCCACGTCTCTACAATACCAAACACGTCAAAATCGTTTGCTTGTTTAATCCTTTCCAACTTTTTACTTTTGAGACCTTGAATATTCCAATTACGAAACAAAAAACGTTTAAATTGTTTCCCATGGCCCGCGATTTTCTATTTTTCATAGTTCCTATCTTTCATAGTCCTCTTTTTCTACACTACTATTGAGGCTTAGATCTTGTTTATTCGAGTAGTGATAGTCGTTATCTTTGCCCTTGCTCCCAAAAGCTGATTCAAATTCTGACACAACAGTCTCTATTATCAAGGATCGTATTCTTGTGTCTCCTGATTGAGACCGAAAATTGCTTGTTCTTTCCCTGCGAGTTTGGGAGCTCGTTCCCTTCACTGGATTGTTGGCTGCTTCAACTTGGGTACGTTGATTATATAATCGCACAGTGCCAGTTTCTCTATTATACTCGTAAGTGGTTTCATTAACTATTAACTTCATTCCCTTCCACTTAGGTTTCAGGTTCTTGGTTCATGCCTCTTAATACTTTGGTTTTATTTTGTTTCTAATCTCTCGTTCTTCAGGTGAATAATACCGAGTCACAAATACTAGTTCCTGTCCAAAAACTCTCCCGTTGCGTAAAATAATGTCTCTTTGATGCGCATTTGAAAACCGAATAAGTATATGCCGTGGTCCCGATTTTGATGGCAATCTGAAAACATCCTGTAAATCGTGAGGCCGGATATTACTTTGGGGAACCCTTCTTGCAAGATAATGCGCTAACTCTTCTTTAAAAGAAATATAGACTTTGCTTTCCTGCAACCCATAAATTACTAACTTCTTCCTTCGAGCTTCCTTCTCTAGAATTCGTATACGGGAGTCCTGGAGTGTACTTAGTTTCTCTGTGTTTTGGACTCTAGTATTTACTGCAGATATTTCCGATTTTATTACCGTCATTTCAACTCTTAATTCATTTGACAAATGTTGTATTACCCCACTTGCTGAGTTCTGAGCCTTTTGCAGGCTATTTAGCTTCGAATTCATCGCTTGTTACTTTTCGGATAATGCCTGATACTTCCATCATTTCGTAGCCTAATAAATAAGCAAAAAACAGAAACTTACTCGCATGGGCGGTATATTTGTGAACCCTGTTTGCACGTTTACTGTTTCTGAGGTGGGATTACTGTCCGAATGTCCATAAATCATACTTTTTTGTGCATTTATTTCGACAGAAAATAATTAAGTTTTAATCACTCACAGCGATCTTATCACTTCCACTTATCTGTTGAAGTTTACTATTTTACTTATTGTGAAACTTCTATAATTCCTGATTTAATTAAAGTTCATGGCAGTGAAATAATAAAATTCTGAAGTGTTTTTGAAATGTCCAAAAACAGGTGTTTCCGCTTCGAAGACTAAACGAAGACTTGATTTGATTATGCGCAGCACAGTTTGAGAACTACTGACCTAAACCATCAAAAGCACAGTTTATATAATTATCCAGTAAGTTTACCGCAGATGATTTCTGGCTCTTCATTCTCGGTGCGAACAAAAATCTCCTCCCACTAATTTCTGCACTCATTGTCCACTTATTGGTGAGCCGGCCAAGTGGTTCTGTCAGTACTTGTTTCGTAGGTGATTATTCTTTGTCTACCCGTGAAAAGATCTAATGTCGCTTATGTTTATACCGGTTTTTACATTCTCTGGAACAATCGCACATCGGTCCGGGTTTTTATAATGGGTGAGATAGGGAAAGGTCATACTGCTAATTATATAAACTGTGATCAAAAGTGACGACACTAATCCTAGCAACTAAGGCAAAAGTCCCTGAAAAAAAATGTCTGAGGCAATGATAAAAGAAAATGAAGATAAAAGAGATACGTAGTTAAAATATTAGCAAAACCGACAATTAGAACAAGTCAAAAAGAAACAAGAATATAGAAATATATTCTTAGAACAAGAATATAGAAATATGCAGAATATAGAACACAGAAAAAAGAATATAGAAATATGATTTTTTTTGTGTGATTTTGATTTTTTTAGACCAGTGTGACTTGTTTCAGATAGTTCAAAAGTGGAAAGGAATGAAATCTCGGCAAATTTCTCTGTAATTATGATCTTATACATATTATGTGATCTCTACATATTAAAGTATATTTAACGGTCAATCTTAATTTTTTTAATTCGATGAAAATTTGGTAGGGATTCGGTAAAAGCTATGAAGTCCGACCACCCCCCCCCGATGAAAAGAGGCTCGGGATATCCAAGCCTATTCTATTTCCTTTTTTCTAAGACTCAGAGGGTAACACGGAAATTTTGCTTGAGTGGCATCAGGGTGGACCTCTCACGAGTTTTCCTAGCCCAATCCATGACTGCCAACATCGCTGCAGGGTGATATTTAAGACTGATTCCTTCCAGAAAATTATAGCCTAGCAAACAAAGCAAGAATTGCACTGGATTCTGATTAATGGATAAATTTTCCGGGGTTGGTCTGTTTTGGTTGGCTTTTTTGGGCTAAAATTCTACCTAGATAATGTATGTATTTTGACCTGCCTCCCCGTAGTACCATAATATTTGTAGGTGTTAATATTATTTATGTTTATTTATCTATTTATGTACTGGATTTGATTTTGCTCTAAAATTTTATATATAAAAGTGGCCCCGCGATAAAAATCAAATCGGGCCCCGCACTCAGTCGATCCGGCCCAGGTCCATACAGCTGTCTAATGTATGACGAATAGGAGGAAAATGTATTGTATTTTCCGGGGATGGATGGGGGGTTGAGGGATTTGACAAATATATTTTTTAGAGAGGGTGAGGTAACAGAGTTGTCATTTTTAAGTGTATAATTGAATCTTTTAATCAATTTTGTAGGTTGTTTTCTTTTTTTCTTTTGTTCATTGTGACCATGGCTGTGCGGATCTTTTTTTATCAAATAGACATACGCATATACATACATATGAGAATCTCCTATTTAGTTAAGAAATAGGAAATGTTGATCTATGTGTGTTGAATTATGATTTTGGGCTAAAGCCATGTATCATACTGCTGCATTTTTACTTTTTGCATTTATTGTAATTTTTACCAGTTTGGATTTCTACATGCATCCCAGATATCCTCCCCAGTTTCCCAGAAAACGTCTTATGTAGACCTAGCTTTAGTGATAACCAGTTTGGATTCAGGAAAAGCCACTGTACAATAAATGCAGTCAAGCACCTAACAGATTTAATTAATTGTGCTCTTGAAAAAGTTTATTAGTACTTTCAGTATTTATAGACTTTAGAAAGGCTTTTGATACGGTGGTTCATACAATTTTATTGCGTAGGCCTAGCCGTTAGGAATCCAAGGGGTCATTCTGAAATGGGTTGAATCCTATCTTGACCAGCGTATTGTACGCGTCTGTATTCAAAATTCTATTCCAAAAACTTTTATCGTTAATTCTGAAGTACCTCAGGATTCAGTGCTTGGTCCACTTCTTTATCTGATGCGGACGCTGATCATGGCATGGCTTATTTTGCTGATGACATGGTGTTTACGATTACAGCTTCTTGTCTGAACCAGTTAATTGAGAAGACAAATAAATCCTCGCTGAATTGAATAGTTTTACAAGTTATAGTCATTTGGCAGAGAATATTTCAAAAACAAATTTTAGGACATTTTGTAGAAAAGTGAGTTCCATGTGTTTTAGATATTAAAATTATTTCAGTCTTAATTTTAATTTAAGTTGGTAATCGAATTGTGATCTTGTTGCAGCTAAGATTTTGAGGGGTTTTTATGTGATAAGAAAACTGAAAAACCAACTACCGTCAAATGTTTTACTTTTATTGTATCATTCTATTGTTAGCCTTTATTTATCGTATGGTTGCATGCTATTGACTAGTTGTTTTATTTCTTTTTTTTAGAAAGGTCCAAATTTTACAGAATAAAATAGTTCGTGTTTTAGGTAATTATGTTCAGTTTGAAAATAGCACGTTGAATTGATTTATAAGTTTGAAAGTTTTAAATGTTTATCAGTTACGGGATTACCAGTTAGCAATTTTATATATCAATATTTGAATAGTGTTCACGGGAGGTCTTTTGGGAAATTTTTAGAGCTAATTCATCTTACCACTGTTATGACTTGCATCTCAGCTCCAGAGTACTCAACGTGCTGCGTTCCTGCCTCGTTTTGTGGGACCGGGGGGGGGGTGGAACTCCCTCCCAGATAGCATTAAGCAGGCTGAAAATGTAAGACAGCTCAAGAGTAGATTGAAGCGTTATTTTTAGGTGGTAAAATGTTGTATGTTATTTCCACAGTTTATAGACAGTAAGCTTATCGCAGATCATTTCTGGTCATCGTGAACAAAAAGCTCCTCCCACTTCTTTCTGCCTTAGCTTGTTTAGCCTGTTTCTGAATATACCAGTAAGCTTATCGCAGATCATTTCTGGTCATCGTGAACAAAAAGCTCCTCCCACCTCATTCTGCCTTAGCTTGTTTAGCCTGTTTCTTTCCACTCGCACCCCTGTCCGGGTTTTTATAATGGGAGAGATAGAGAATGATCATACTGCTATATTCTGTCTACTGTGGTTATTTCTCTGTATTTTTTTGTATTTTTTATGTATGTGGTAGTTGTAAAGCTGTATAATAATGGATTTGCAGCCATCGTAAACAACCTTCGGGTTTTTGTAGATGGCTGCTGTAAATTTGTTTGAATTTTTTTATGTTAAATAAATTAACTTGATGTGATTTTATATGAATATTTAGGGTATTGTAATAGTCTCTAACAATTACTTTTTTCTTTTCGTACACCAAATAAATCAAGGATAGGATACTATCTATCTCCATGGTTGTTTGCTGCTATGACTGATATCATGCACTTTTTAGTCATAAAACGAGCAGCTAGTCTTCTAATATTAATACCTTCCCAACCTAAGCAAAACTTAGCGGTTTCTTTTTCATCTTCAGCCTTACTTCCTGCCTATCCACTCCATCCTTCCTGCCTGAGTAAACAAATTCTATATCACTTAATTTCTCATTCCCTATCCCCAGGACATGATTTTTTGAAACTCCTGATAACTCCAGTTTGAAGCGTTTGAACTTATCATTCAAAATCTCGATATGATAGTTGTTTTTTAACATTGTAACATTCCAAGCTGTAAGGCTCATAGGGTCTCAGGAAATTCCTATGGTTGTCTTGAGATTACTATGGCCTCACAGAAATCAATGGTTCCAGAACCAGCACAGGGTGAGGACTTACACTTCTTCTAAAGTCTGCGCGAAGCACTTAGGCTGGTTTAAAACCCGACAGCAAGAAGTCCCTGGGAGCTCCAGTTGAATGGAGTTCTCCTGCCATACTGAGCCTTTCTTGGTTACCACACGGTTTTCCTGTACTTTGCAATGCTCTTCTGTCAATAAAAGTCGAAATCTTGCACAAATAATCTCAAGCCTATCACCTTCAGCTCATTACATATTTACACCTTGTAGTGTGTTTTGTATTAAGTAGTTTGTGTTCTGCACCAACTATTTTTCATTCTGTTTGAACTGTTTCAGAATTGTGAAAAGTATATTTGTATTTTGCAAGAATATGTTTTTTTTAAAATACTTCGGAATGCGTTTGAACTTTTTGCATTCTATAAGAAGTATTTGGAATGTCGTTAGATTTTGGTGTTTTGTAGCAAGTATTTTGTGTTCTACACCAGCAATTTTTCATTCTGTTAGAAGTATTTTAGAATTTTTCAAAGTATTTTTGTATTTTGAAATAGTTAGATCTGTTTTGTAGGAATTTTTTAGATTATGTATAAATTTTTCGTATTCTATAAGAAGCACTTGGGATGTTGTTGGAATTTTCTGTTTTGTAGCAAGTATTTTTTAGTCTTCACTAACTATTTTTCATTTTGTTAGAACTATTTTAGAATCGTGTAAAGTACTTTTTATTTTTTAAGAACAATTTTGTTTTGTAGGAATTATGTAAATACATAGGAATTATGTAAGATTATGTTTGAAATTTTGCATCCCATAAGAAGTTTATGGGATGTTGTTGGAATTTTTTTATTTTATTGCAAGTATATTGTGTTCTGTACCAAATATTTTTCATTCTGTTAGAAAATTTTAGAATTGCGGAAACTATTTTCGTACTTTGTAAGAGTTATTTCTGTTTTGTAGAAATTATTTTGGGTTGTGTATGAAGTTTTCTATTCTATAAGAAGTATTTGGGGTGATGTTAGAATTTCTATGTTTTGTACTAAGTGTTGTGAAGTGTATTTTATGGTATTCGGGTGGTGTAGTCGTAGATGCCTTTATTTCTCCCTTTATAGGGGAGGTAAACTCTGGCCCTAAGGTAATTAAACTTTGGTAGCGTGCCTCAGGCTATGACCGAACTAATGAGGCGTACCAACTGGGTATGTTCGAGGGACTAAAAGTAGATCGTAGAGAGATTGGCTATAATGCAATACTTTTATTCAATTAACATATAATAATACTAGATTTATACTTTCTACTGTGACTGGCTGTCCCGAGTAGACCACAAGTCTCGGGAAACTACAATAACATATAATAGGATATTTAGACACTTACAATGATTCGACAATGTTCCAGGGTATTTCTAAATCAACGGACCAGAGGTCAGTCCAGCATAAAGTTAGTATCAGTCTCCCCCTTCCGATAAAATGTATCTTTTATACATTTTTATCACCCACACCGTCCTTTACCCAACCCACGTAATAGCTAGGAAGTGGTGATTTCTCAATTTCCCGTTAAGCAGAAACTTGGCAGGATATGTTCCTTATCTTCATAAAATGTGGTATTTCTAAACTTTGTATTTGCGTCTTAATATGTTTTTACTAAATTCCAAATTGACTAAATTAGAAGCTTTACCACAATACTCCCCATTTAAAGAAGAATTGTCCCAATTCTCAATATTTTACTTTTAAAACAATATAATTTTGTTTACAGCTATTATGCTGCCATCTTTGGGTCATTATGTGCATATACCCTCAATGGGTTTTCTTAGGGTCATGTTTCTGGTCCAATATAGGCCATGTTCTTTTTTTGTCGAAGGATTTCAATTTGAAATTCATCCTTGTTTCTCTTTTTCTCTGTCTCTAGGACTGAAAAAATACTCTTTTACCCTTCTTCATATGCATCTTCTGTTTTAACTTGACCCTAAGCGGCTTAAGCATTATATTAATGGTTCTGCTTAAATTAGATTTCAAGTTATATTAGAAACGTTTATGAATTATTTGAGTTTAAATTTAATTCCCATTAATAATTTAATTTATCTGTGTGATGTGGTTGATATACCGTTTATTTTTCAGGTTTAGAAATGCCTTGTATAAATTAAACATAACATTTTTGTTTTTAAATTGTCACATTTTTTTCCACCACAAAGCATTTTCACATATTTCAATAATATAAGCCATTTGGGCTATGTAGCACATTCTCTAGGCCTAAATTAAGTTCTGATTTTGTCACACTTTCTGATGGACTTGTAGTAAAGTCGGTAATACTGCTATAGTTTCCAAAATACCAGTTGATCAGGTATGGTTTGGTTTCTGATGGTATAAGATGATAGTATCAGGATACATTTGAAGTGGCATCAAAATTTGTTACTTTCCAAAAATGTGCCAAAATATGATTGAAAAAAATGGATCCGAAAGGATGCTAGAAAAATTTGATTTCCAAAAAAATAGCTAAGGCTGTATCTAAAATAAATATTCACATTAGAATACATATAAAGCATAAGGTTTTACATATATAATATAAAGAAACACTCAACTTCGTGAAGAGTAATAAATTTTATTTACTATTCTCTCTTTTAATTGCTCCAAATATACTCTCCACCTTCAGTCGAAACATTATGTTTCTTGCTAGATAATTCTTTCAAACTTAATACTTAACAAACTGTTTTACAATAAAAATATTTATACGTTGACTCCAAGTCAAACATTTATAGTATTAAATCACTAGTTAAAACTTGAAGTAAATTAAAACATATATACATATAAGCATTGTTTAATAACTTACACAAGTGTTTAAGTCGCAAAACTAGATATATTATTTAACTACTGTTAAAAACTTAAAGCATTTAAAAAAATAAAACAAGGTATAGACTAGCATTGGAATTAATTCTAATTAGTGTTTTATGAATTGCTTATGAAGTATTAATGTAGAATACTTCTTGAATGATATAAAAATAAAAACAAAAATACTCAACATTTAATTAACTATATTTACATGGAGTTTAGTTTAGGTTATATATATATAAATATATATATATATATATATATATATATATATATATATATATATATATATATATATATATATATATATATATATATATATATATATTAACAGAAGTTTGTCAAGACTTTTATATGATAAGTTCTAACTGCAATTAAAATATTTACAAAACCAAAGCAACTCCAACAAATAGATTTATGCATTATAACTGATAACTGTGATTAGCCTCTATATAAGGGCTTGGAAATAGTTCATATAACATGACTTTTCTATTTACATTTCTAAAAAAAATTTTTTACGATAACAATTCCATATTTATAAAAGTTTTCAAAATACATTTATAATTGTATATATTTTCCCAATTAAATTAATGAAAATTTATATATCTTTTCCGTATACGACTATATACATTTTCTTATCTTTGTTTAACCACTTTGGTTCTATTTCAAACCAACTTGTTTCATTAACTGTCATTAGCTTACTATATGCCTGTTTGTTTATTCAGACTTTTGAGCTTTCTAATTCTTTTCGAATTTTTTGGTACTTGAGACAGTTTAGTAACGTTTTTGCCTGTAATCTCTCTTTTTTTCAGCTCTAATGTCCTTTTGGGTTAAGGTTTCATTTACAGCTTGGATCTGATAAGTTAAAAAATTTTTTGCTGTTCACCTTATACCTCTTATGCCATTATCAAATGACTCTTGCCTGTACTCTGAAGGTTTGCTTACCAGGACTGCCTTCTGGTAGCTCCTTATAACGTTTCCAGGTCCTCTTGTCATTGGCTACAGCTAAAAGGACTATTATGAACCTGCACACACAATAATTAATTATTTATAGTATTGCAACACGTTTTTATTTCTGGCCACAGTTTTCTTCTGGGCTATTCTTTTATCAAACAAAGTGGCCCTTCTGCAAAAAAAATATACCTGGCCTTCATGGCACACAGTAATTTATTTTTTTGACATACTTTTAGTGGTCTTGTCTTAGGTTTCGACTTCAAATTAGGTTCTTAAGGCTATTATGTGCCTTACTTTTATTTTTTTTCAAAGTCTACTTGGAGCATTTTTCCAATATTTCTATTTATCTCGGTCCGCGTTAACCACTGTAACGGTGGCTCCGTAGTGCTACTTATTTTTTACTTATTAATTACAATTTTAATACTAGTCTCGTTCGGTCAGTTCAATATGTGCGTATAACAGAGTTTAACTGACTCCATTCAGTTTCTTCTCTTTTAATTTTGTCTGACTATATTTTCAACTTGAACACTTCTCTTTTTTATTATTTCTTTATTTCAATGACGCCTAAGGGTTTTTTTCAAGTCTTTTTCCGCTTTTTAAGTAAAATGGGTCTTTTTTTAAGAATATATTTATATGTTTCATGTTTTTTTCAATAACCTTCACAAGTTTTTATGCTGATTGCCCTTCTATGGTCAAATTCATTATACCCTTATTTTTAAAAGGCGGGGGGTGTATAATTTTTGCAACCAGTATTTTTTTTGACATTCAAATTTTGCGGTCCAAAAGTGTTAGAAAAGTACTGTATTTTTTTCCCAGCTGATTTTTAGAACATTTTTAATCAACTTTTGCCCCGCATTTGCTAGTTCTCATTTATTCATAAAAATGTACGTTTTTACGATATCCTGATTTCCGCAAAATTGGGTGGTTTTCATCGCAGACACATATTCTTTATCTACAGCACTTCACCAAAATTAGTGCCTAGTTTGTGCCCAAATTTGTTTAGAGATAGGGGCTATGTGGTTCCCCTATAATCTTTTATATTAATCACTTCAGGTCTTATCTTAAGTCTACTTTTCATCATAGATTTTTACAGCCATTGAATATAATTTGTCTCTTTCGTTATATTTTGACTATTACCCTGTTCTACAAGTTTATGGGTTTAGTGCCCGTGTAAAACCCTTTCACATGCTATTTATTTTAGCATGTAGGATTTTACACGAATATTCAGACCAAACCTTCTCCAGTTTGACCGATATTTCTAATATCAATTTGGTTAGCCTGGTGGATCCCCCCCCAATGACAAGACGTTTAGCAGTTTCGTTTTTAAATGCCAATTGTCCTGTCATTGGTGTCTTTCACTTGCAATGTCCTCGCCCTGGTTATTTCTGTTAATGGTGTGTTGTGAATTTATTTAATATGTGAAACTAATTATACCCGAGAAAACTTTGTTTTACACTGTGCTATACTTTTTTAATTGTGACCCATTTTATCCACGGCTTCTTGTTTATATATACCGTCTTTATTTGTAAGTCTTTAATTTATTAAATATTCTACTATTTATAACAAGATTACAGCTAGCTTTTATATGTCGCGTGCACTTAATGTAAACTCTTGCTGCCTTTCCCATTATAATTATTTTTAAATTTCTTCAAAACAATTTTTTTAAATTCGACTGAAAGTGTCACCTCAGAGATTCAAAGGTTAGTAGATGCTTCGGATTTGCTTAACAACGAGAGACCAGCAGTGATTGAGCTCAACTCCAAATTTGCTAGCTTCCAATGACCCTATTTCGGTAGACTAACCTCCTTCGTTTTTTTTCGTTTTTTTCTTTTTTTAATTATCCTTCAAAAATATATTTTTTTTCAATATACATATCACAAGAATTGCCTTTTAATGGTGATTCTAAATATGCATAATTTAATTAGTTTCACTACAAGTATTTAAAAGTTACGTGGCCTTACTTAATTTCTTTTATGAAACGTAGCCTAATTCGTTTTGACAATTCTTGTCATTACACCATTCGCGAAGTTTTATTTCGTCTCGGAGACAAAGTTTTTGCAGGAAGCTATGATGTCACTTTAGATCGGAGCTTATTTATTTTCTGAGAACTTACGAGTATTTAGGCAAAAAATTTTTTGAGTTTCTCTTCTACGTGACGGTAATAATTTTAACTTGCAATATATATTTTAGTGAAAACTTTGATGTTACTTACATAGCGGTAAAAAAAAGGAAAATATAGATATTTCTATAGAGGCTTTTCTCGTTTTGTTTTTATTTATTATTTTTTTACCGTCATAATTATTTTATTCAAATATTAATCGGCTGGGGGCTACGCTTGTTCTGCTTTTCTTCGTTTCCTAGTCCGAATTTCGGACTCCAAATTTTTGCGTTTCTTTTTTATAATATTTGCAAGTTTTTCCGTGGTCTCTATTGTGCGGTTTACAAGGCTCCGAATTTGAGCGCGGTTTTGTTGCCTCGTCAAATATCTTTAATCTTAGTTTCTCCTGATGTTTGGCCTTTTTCATAAGTGATTTAGCTACTTGTGCTGCTGACAAAGGAACTTGTTGCTGTCCCTCTGGTTTCTTTACTTTTCTCCATAATTTCTCTCTTAAAGAGGGTTTTCTTAACGATGGCCCAATTTTAGTTATATCGGTTTCTGTAGAAGAATTATCAGTGTCACATTCTGTTAGCTCGCGTCTGGTAGATGGCGTTTGTTTCAAAAACCATTTTTGTGTTAAGACTGTAGAAGAGTTTAATGTTTGAAAATCAGATAATTCATTGGTTCCTTCCAATTTTTCTTCCTCTGTGGATTTTACCCTTGGTTTATCACGTTTTAAACCCTTATTTTGTGTTTGAGGTTCTTCTTCATCGCTAGCATCAAATGATAATTGATCATTTCTACTCTTTTCTTTTTTGATTCGTAGTTATTGTAGGGATAATTAAGCCTAATGGTTCTTTGACTCTTCCCAACCTTTTTGGCCGGTAAAAAGGTCATTGAATTTAAAAGGCCTTCTGATATATACTGGTAAAAATGGTTTTCTCTATTGCTTCGTCTGAAAGAATAGGCTCTGTTTTCCACGGTTTTGAAAAATATTTTGGTAGAATTTTTACAATTCTGCAGGGCCCATCCCATTTCGGTTTTTAACTTTTTTGTCCCTTCCAGGTTGGTTTTGTACACGTAAACCAAGTTTCCTAAACAGTAATTTGTTTTATTTTTGCTTGTTTGGTCATATTTTTCTTTTTGTTCTGTTTTCGCATCTTCCAGATTGTCTTTAACTTGTTCAATAGCTTTTTTCATTCGCATCACAATTTCTTGCTTATATAGGTCTAGGTTGTAATATATTCTATCATTTTGTATTTCATCTAAACAACTTCTGGCATCTCTTAGATGTTGTAAAAAATGGCGTTTCTTTTAAAGAACGTGAAAAAGCCGTATTTATTGCAAAGACTACAAATGGTAAATGTTCATCCCAATTTTAATTGCCCTCTCTTGCATGTATTTCCAGTATGTAAGCTACTTCCCTATGTGTTCTTTCAACCTTTCCATTCGCTGCGGCCATTTACGACAATGTAAACTATCGTCTTACCCCCAGATATTCTGTAATTTCGTCTAATTATTTGGCTGTAAGGCATGGCCCATTATCGCTAAGTGAAACTCTAGGAAAAATTCCGTGTTCCAAGAATAGGCGATAAATCAAAACTTTCGCAATGGTTTTTGTTTTTTCGTCTTTAATTGGAAAAGTGTATAAATATGAATTAAAATGGTCGACTACGGTTAGTACGTACCTGTTTCCTTTCCTGGAAACTCCTAAACTTCCTCCTGTTCCCCAAATATCTATTGACATTAATTCTCCTACCCCTGAAGGGGTGGGGTAGAGACCTAATTCAGCCCTAGGGGTCTTTGGTGGCGACTTTTGTTTGGCACACTCTTGGAAGCTTTGTATGAAAGCTTTTACTTTCTAGTACATTTTTGGAAAGTAAAAAATTCCCTTTAGCTTCCCCATAGTTTTGCTTCTCCCATGTGACAGCCAATCGTTGCATGTGCCATCTGTAAAATTTCTCCTTCCTAGTGATTTTGGAATTACTGGAGTAATTTTTAAGTAATTTTTTCTATATTCTTGCGATGGTCTATGATATCTTACCAAAAGATTTTTACTTTCGTCAAGATCAGAATTATCTAAGTCCTTTAAAAAAATTTTAAAGTGCTCTGGCAGTACCGTTCCTTTTGATAAA
Organism: Artemia sp. Qi Xiang Cuo; assembly: GCF_049724085.1. Classification (NCBI taxonomy): domain Eukaryota; kingdom Metazoa; phylum Arthropoda; class Branchiopoda; order Anostraca; family Artemiidae; genus Artemia; species Artemia sp. Qi Xiang Cuo. The sequence goes on along the minus strand of NC_142809.1, from coordinate 53,757,748 downwards.
AAGGATTTCATCGCTAAACAAAAATCATCTTTATCTTGATGATTTGAAATATTTTCATTAGATAGTATTTCTAGCCCTTCCAGTTCGTTCTGGATGGTTGTTATCAAATTTCCTTCCGTATCTGGATTTCGTGACAAATAATCTGGTAAAATGTTTGTAAATCCCTTTATATATATTGGAGTCAATGATTATGCTTGCAGACGCAGTATCCATCGTGTCAGCCACGCTAAACTATTTTGCATTGTATGTAGCCAAATTAATGAATTTTGGTCTACGCGTAAAATGAATTTTTTTCCAAGCAATAATTTTCGAAAATAGTCTGTAAAAACAACAACGGTCAAACATTCCCTTTCAACTGTTGAATATTTTCTTTCTGCCTCTGACAGTGACCTGCTGGCGTATTGAAATATTGATTCTACTCCTTCAGAATTTATGTTTAATAATATGGCTCCTATACCGTACCCCGAAGCATCTGTTTGCAAACAGAAGTCTTGTGACAAATCTGGTAGTTTAAGTATTGGTGCCAGTAATAGTTGCCTTTTTATTTCATTTAGCGCTTGTTTTGTGTCCGCTGGACATTCGAATTTACCTGATTTTTTCAAAAGGTTTGTCAAAGGTTGTGCTATTGTTGCATAATTTTAAATATATCGTCGGAAATATCTTAACAAACCACAAACTGATTTGCAGCTTTCTGATCTTTAGGAGCCTATAGGTTTTCTAAGACTGTAAACGTTTCTGGATTTAGTGAAAGAGTACATTGATTTATCGTATGTTCAAGAAAAATTAGTTTTGCTATTACCATTAGAAGATATAATAGTTTCATGTTTTTGAATGCTTTTTCAAACGCCACTAGTTATTTCTCCAAGCCCAACCAAGTGGTCTTCTGGGTTTTCATTAAACAAACTTACATCATCTAGATAAGCCAAGGTGTCTTTTTCTCTTCCTGGTTCATTATCTTTTAACACCAAATTCATTAGTTAGCTGAAACAATTTGGACTAAATAATAAGCCGAAAGGTATACGTTCAAATGTGAACGTTCTTCCGTCGTCTAAGATTACTGTTGCTTTATTCTTTGTTTCTACATCTAAAGCGATTTGCCAATATCCTGCTATTAAGTCAAAACTATTGTAATATTTTTTACCTCCCAATAAATCTAAAATCGTATCAATTCTTGGTAACTTCATCACGTCTTTAACCGTGACGGCATTTTGTGCTCTAAAATCTATACATAATCTCCAGGTGTTATGTTTTTTCCTGACTATTACTAGTGGAAAACACCAATCACTAATATTTTCTTTAATTATTCCCTGATCTTCCATTTCTTTTATTTGGCTTTCTAGCCATGGTTTTAAATGATAAGGTGTTTTATACGGTGATTTTTTGATTGGAGGGCCCTCCGTTGTTATCTTGTGCATGATTAAGTGAGTTAATCCGTAATCCACTCTGTGTCTTGCAAAAGTCCATTTGAAATCCCAAAGAATATTTTCCACCCTAGTTTTTATGTTTTCCGGTAAAAATGTTTTAAATCAAATTGTTACAAAAAATCCGTTTTTGACATTCCATACGTTTCTTGTGGTTGCGGTTTTAATGAAGATAATTTTTGGTGGCTAGTGAAATTTATGCCTACTTCTGGACTGTTTAGAGATTTTATTTCTGAATTTGAAATCTTTTCCACTGATCCAAGTTCTATCTGGTTCAGTCTTACTTTATTATTACTTAAATTTGATAGTTTTAAGTATGTGATACCATTTTCAATAACTTGATTTTCCACGAAAATCTTGGGGTATTCTTTTATGGTGTATCCTCCTATCATGGCGTCCATGGTTTTAACCTTTCCTTCTTTTGTATTTAATGTCACTAGAACTTGAGCTGTCGTTCCCCCTTCTATTGTGATTTTTCCGCTTATTTTTAGGTTATAATTCGAATCGTCACTTTCGTTATCTGTTGTTACGCAAATGTGCCTATTATTTTCATTTGCCTGATTTATGGTTATTGTATCTGATATGGGTTCCCATACAATCCCATATTTTCTGATGGCATTTACTCCTAGAATACAAGGAAATGGTAGCTGCTTGCATATTATCACTGTTACCGTTATTTCCTTATCTCTTGTGCTAAATTTTAATGGACATTCTCCCAAAACTGTCAGCCTGTGCCCTGTCACTGACGTCAGGGTATTCTGGCATCTGCTTACGCGATTTTTGACACTAGAAAGAAACCTCTTAAAAACACCCTCTCGAATTAATGATTTAGATGCACCTGTCTCAAGTAAACATGGTAAATTTTGAAAACACTCAATATTAAAACAACGCAGAATCGGTAGACTGTTATTACTAGCATTTGTATCACAACATTCTAAACTATATAGGGGTCTTTGTAAGAAAACAGCTCTGTCGCCCTTACAGGCTGGTTTCTCCGTTTAAATGCCCACTGTTTGGCCAAAAGTTTCTGGGGTTATCCCAGTTTTCTTCAGCGTTACTACTTTGATCCTGGGTATTGTTAACCGTTTGCCTCCTAGGCCTAAATTCAGGAATATTATTAGGTGTGTGACAAGCATTATTTGTTCCCTGCCTTTCTAAACTTCTGCCCCCCTGCGTTCCAAACTGGGGTTTTGTTTTGTACAGCTGGCCTTCTTTGTGTATTTTATGCCAGCAATCTGCCGCATGGTGATTTAGTTTGCCACAGTAATAGCAATTGAATCTTTTCCAATATTGCTTTGTAATTTGCCCTTCCTCATAGGGTCTATACCTATTTCTATATATTCTTGACCTGCCACCATTTGCTCTATAATTTTCCTCGGGAGGAGGAGGTGGGTGTCCATAATACTTGGTATTCCAAGTCATTAAGAATCTAATACTATGGGATTGGTCGTCAAATGGGGAGGGGTTAGTCCATGGTGGGAAGGTTAGGCCTTCGTCGCGCCTTTTTGGTTCACGATTTGGCTCCTCAAAGTTCACCCGTTTCTGTCCCCTTTCATATTTTATACTTTCTTGGGATCCTGTGTTATTTATTAACATCTGATCAAACTTTTTCATAGCCTCGTCAATTTTTACCTCTGTTTCGACTAGTATTATAGCCTGCTCTAAATTATCAGGTTTCCGCGATAATATTAGTCTTAATAACTTTTTTGGTAACCCTTGGGTAAAAGTATGTAGTTGTACTTTCTGTACTGTCTCGTCATTTCCGCCTTTCACTAATTGTAAGAACACAGATCTATAAATTTTGTCTGCATATTCCCTGATACTAGTTGAGGTATTGAATGTGACTACCTCTGTTCTCAGCCTCTCGGAGATGCTTGTCCCTATGAATATTGTTTTAAAAGATTCCATTAGAGTACTGACGTCCTTGGGCTCTTTTTCCTTAATTGCCTCAAAATTTTTAAGGGCGCTTCCCTTTGATCTGGCCTCAACGCATTGCTCTTTCACTTTATCCTCAAATGCTTCAGTTGGTTGGTCAAAAATTTTCCATTTTTCGATAAACTCATCTAAGTCTTAATTTCCCGTGTATTCAAGTATAATTTTTGCGGATTCAAGTACTATTCATAGCGAAGTCATTTTTTTCCTCTGGTAAAGCCATTTTATTTCAATCTACTATTTTTATCTAGTCCTCTCGACTCAGTTTTTCCAACGGCCACCAGTTGTTGTAAAGTGTATTTTATGGTATTTTGGTGGTGTAGTCGTAGATGCCCTTATTTCTCCCTTTATAGGGGAGGTAAACTCTGGCCCTAAGGTAATTAAACTTTGGTAGCGTGCCTTAGGCTATGACCAAACTAATGAGACGTACCGACTGGGTATGTTCGAGGGACTAAAATTAGATCGTAGAGGGGTTGGCTATGATGCAATACTTTTATTCAATTAACATATAATAATACTAGATATATACTTTCTACTGGGACTGGCGGTCCCAAGTAGACCACAAGTATCGGGAAACTACAATAACATATAATAGGATATTTAGACACTTACAATGATTCGACAATATTCCAAGGTATTTCTAAATCAACGGACCAGAGGTCAGTCCGGCATAAAGTTAGTATCAGTCTCCCCCTTCCGATAAAATGTATCTTTTATACATTTTTATCAGCCACACTCCTTTACCCAACCCACGTAATAGCTAGGAAGTGGTGATTTCTCAATTTCCCGTTAAGCAGAAACTTGGCAGGATATGTTCCTTATCTTAATAAAAAGTGGATTTTCTAAACTTTGTATTTGCATCTTAATATATTTTTACTAAATTCCAAATTGACTAAATTAGAAGCTTTACCACATAAGTATTTTGTGTTCTGAATCAATTATTTTTCGTTCTGTTAGAACTATTTTAGAATTGTGTAAAGTATTTTTCGTATTTTAGGAGAAAATTTTTTTGTTTATAGGAATTATATTGGATTATGTTTGAGCTTTTTGTCTTCCACAAGAAGTGTATAGAATCTTGTTAGAAATTTCTTGTTTTTAGAAAGTATTTTTTTCTTCTACACCAAGTATTTTGCAGTATTTTAGTATTGCGTAAAGTATTTTGTAAGAGTTATTAATGTATTTTAGGAATTATTCTGGATTATGTTGGAACTTTTTTGTATACTATTAGAAGTATTCGGGATGTTTTTAGAATTGTTGCGTTTCGTAGCAAGTATTTTGTCTTCTACATCAACTATTTTTCATTCTGATAGAACTATTTTACAATTGTGTAAAATATTTTTTTTGTTTCGCAAGAGTTATTTCTATTTTGTAGGGATTATTTTGGACTATGTTTGAAGTTTTTGTAATCTAGAAGAAGTATTTGGGATGTTGTTAGAATTGTTGTGCTTTCTAGCAAGTATTTTGTGTTCTGCACCAAGTATTTTTCATTCTATTAGAAGTATTTTAGAAATGTACAAAGTGTTTTGTATTTTGTCAATTTTTTTTTGTAGGAACTATTTTGGATTATGTCGTATTCTATAAGAAGTATTTGTGGTGTTCTTAGAATTTTGTGTTTGTATAAATTAATTTGTATTATGCACTCACTATTTTTCATTTTTTTGAACTCTTTTAGAATTTTGCAAACTATTTTTGTATTTTGTGTTCCACGGACGAAATCGTAATTGCTGTGCAGCATGGCTATCGAACAACAAAATGACAAAAGTTTCTGTTGTTCAAATATAAAAATGTTCACATTAGTTTATGAAGTTATTTTTGTGGGGGAACAGGTTGAAAACCCCTTAGGTATAATAATAGGTGCCAGAGGGGTAGCCCTTTGCCATCCATAAATTACCATGTAGGAAGCCGCATACAAAATCATGGAATTAGCAGAATTTGAAGCGGAAATGACGGAATAAGAATTGTGGAATCGAACGTGGTGGGTAGGGGGAAGTGCCACTTAATTTAAAAAACTGCTTGAAATAAGGAGAAAGCTCGTTCAAGAAATATCATAAATCCTAAAAGGCACGAATCGGCTTGGACTATCACATTTCAACAATGAAATGCTAAGTCCCACTGTTCAAATAAAAAGAGTGTTCGATTTTAGACTTATAAGCTTATTTTACGTAGGAAAAAGATTGAAAATATCCTAGGGGTGATGATGGATGCCATGTGCATGGGAGGGGACAGCTGCAAAATGGCACGGTGGTTTGAAGTGTTTTGAGGGCATCATGAAAGGGTTTGCTTGCGAGAACATGAACCATTGCGGCCAAAGCATAATTTTAAACAAGAAAATATCTGAAATTGTTGAGAAATGATGAGGGATGCCAAAGAAGCCCGTCTTAGTGTGTCACGGTTGCGTGACAACAACAAAAAGAAAAAAGTATATCAATTGGGATATTTAAGCGTTAGGAAACGCTTAAATGATGATGACGGGTGTTGCAAGGTGCTACCATGCAGCTGATTTTCATAAAACCATTGGAAATAGGGAGAAGGCACGTTCAAAAAATGTTTTAAGTTCTAAGTTGTGTGAATCACCTTGGACTATCACAGTCTAACAATGAGATGACAAGTCCCGTTGTTCAAATAAAAACAGTATTCAATTTTAGATTTTTAAACTCATTTTTTGCGGGAAAAGGGTTGAAAATGTCCTAGGGGTAACGGCGGATGCCACATGGGTGTCGTGGGGCCAGGTACATAATGCCGTGGTAGTGTGAAGTGTTTTGGGAGGCATCACGAGAGGGTTGGCATGCAAAAACATGAATCAAAGGATTGAATGCATGACTTTTAACAAGAAATGTCTGAAAATGTATTAAGAATGATAATATGCAACATAGGGTAATAAAATTTGTATTTACAAAAAAGGCTACCTCATCTGGAATTGCTTACTTGGAGGTGGACCAGCCACATATTGAAACAGTGGGGTGAATAATCATAGTCTTGGTTCAAAGAAAGGTGGTATTTTTATTAAGGCTCTCAAAGTATCTTAATAGGGATTAAATTTACCTCTAATAACAATCCTCCCTCCCTGGAATTGTTCGCTGGAACCCCCACCTTTCTTTAATTCACGCATTGTTTTGCTTATATTTTACCCTTTATAAGATTTTCATGTTTTGTTTTTCCATTTGTTGAGTTTTAACTGCTTTTCTGTGATTTCATGGTTCTTTTTGCTTATATTTTATCCTTTATGTGCCTGTTCATGATTTGCTTTTTTTCATTTGTTGAGGTCTAAGCACTTTTTCTGTAATTTCATGATTTTATAGAGTTTTGTATCAATAAATTTTGTATTTACAAAGGCCTGTATCTTTTTAGATTCCTTGTTCTATTAGAAATCTTCAATATGTAATCGTTTACGTAAGTTAAGCATCTTTTAGACCCTCTCACCTTTACTATTAAAAATTTCTCTAGCAGCAACCCGTAAAGTTTTCTGGTAACACTCTGTGAAAGAATAATTTAACGAAAAGGTGCAGTTTCTAATAATCGATTTTCCCCCTCTGTCTGTCAATTATTGTGGCCACAGGAAACAAGCAATCGTCATTCTAGAATGCGTGAAAAGGGGGCTTTCCTTGCATGTAATAGGTTATTTAGAAGATTGTATTAGCTGAAACAAAATATTAGAAATAGATCACTTGTCCAGGTGTCTAAGGCGCTGTTGCATTGGATGGAAATGTCCTTTTGAATCCTCGTGGGGACAAAAATCATTAGAATATAAATGTTTCCTGAGAAAAATGCTTTGAAAGAAAATGGAGTCTCAAAAAGTATTATGTAACAACCCACGTGTGTGTCCTCCTCAGTTACAACTTGGGGTTTCCCCATGGGTCCTTTGAAGAACTATTTCACGTTAGAATGTGTCCAGTAAGCATTTCCCTTTATGTAAGAACTAAAAAAATGTTGAAAAACGTCTTGGAAATAAAACATCTTGAAAAACGTCTTGAAGAAAAAATATCTTAAAACTTGCCTTGAAAAAAATCGTCTTGAAAGAAGAAAGAAAAAACACATTGAAAGAAAAAAACGCCTTAAAAGAAAAAGTCTCAAAAGTATTTTGTAACACCGATGTGTGCGCCGTCATTACGTAGCACTCTATGTGTGCGCTGCCATTGCATTAGCACCCGAGTGGGCGTTAATATTACGTTAAACCTACTTATGCAACGTCTTTAAGTTATTCCCAATAAATCTACCACATCACGTAGGATTACGGCATCCTCAATAAATCTATCAAGTCACGCTAGACCCTCAACTCCAATTACGTAGCAACCAAAAGTAAACATTCCCTATTATGTAACACCTGCTGACCCTTTAAAACAAGGCTGCTGTCGGAATCCAAGGATGCGCTTGTATTGCAGGATAACTGACCCTTCAAAATGCGGGGGTGCTCAACCTTTAAACTATTATGCCCCACTACTTACAGTGAGACAAGATCAAGAGAACGACCTGACAAACGTAAATGTACGACGGATGATAATGCAAAACCTAGACCACTGGCTCTCAAACTTATTTAGAAACTAACCCTTTTTACCCGCAATACCTTTTAGGTACCCCTTCTCAATTACTGGCACTAAGCAAACTGTAGCTAAAATATAGATAAAATTGCCAGTTCTTAAGTTAAACGGTGTTTTTTTTTTGTTTTTTTTTTGTTGGCCGGCCGTGTACCCCCTAAAAATTTTTGCGAACTTCCAGGAGGCATGGGCAGCACAGTTTGAGAACAAGTGACCTAGACCATCAACAGTGACAAGACCGATCCTAGCAAATAAGGTAAAAGTCCCTGAAAAAAATGTCTGAAGCAATGATAAACGAAAATAATGATAAAATAGATATGTAATTAAAATATTAGCGAAACTGACAATTGGAACAAATCAAAAACGAAATTGAAGAATATAAAAATACGCAGAATATAGAATATAGAAATAAGAATATAGAAATACAAGGTTTTTTGTGTGTGATTTTGATTTTTTAGACCAGTGTGACTTGTTTCAGATAGTTCAAAAGTGGAAAGGAATGAAATCTCGGCAAATTTCTCTGTAACCATGATCTTATATATATTATGTGATCTCGACATGTTAAACTATATTTAAAGGTCAATCTTAATTTTGTTAATTCGGTGAAAATCAGGTAGATATTCGTTAAAATCCACGACGTTCACCCCCCCCCCCCCAATGAAAAGAGGATCGGGACACCCATTCCTATTCTATTTCCTTTTTTCTAAGACTCGGAGGGTAACAGGGAAATCTTGCTTGAGTGGCATCAGGGTGGACCTCTCACGAGTTTTCCTAGCCCAATCCATGACTGCCAACATCGCTGCAGGGTGATATTTAAGACTGATTCCCCTCCAGAAAATTATAGCATAGCAAATGAAGCAACAGTTGCACTGGATTCTGATTAATGGATAAATTTTCCGGCGTTCGTCTGTTTTGGTTGGCTTTTTTGGGCTAAAATCCTACCTAGATAATGTATGTATTTTGGGCTGCCTTCCCGTAGTACCGTAATATTTGTATGTGTTAATCTTTTTTATGTTTATTTATCTATTTATGCACTGGATTTGATTTTGCTGTAACATTTTATAAATAAAAGGGGCCCCGCGATAAAAATCAAATCGGGCTCCGCACCCAGTTGATCCAGCCCAGGTCCTTACAGCTGCCTAATGTATGGCGAATGGAAGGAAAATGTATTGTATTTTTCGGGGATGGATGGGGGGTTAAGGGATTTGAAAAATATATTTTTTAGAGAGGGTGAGGGAATAGAGTTGTCAGTGTACAAATTGTTGAAGAATGAGTGTTTTGTGAGTAGTAGGAAAATGGTGCGGTTTGTTCCAATGGGCACGACCCAATGGGAGAGTGTTCTTTGATGGTTATGTTTATGTTAGTTTTTTTCTTTTAAATGGTATTGTTTGTTGTTTTCATCTTTAAGTGTTTAATTGAATCTTTTAATTACTTTTGTATGTTATTTTCTTTTTTCTTTTGTATATTATGACCATGGCTGTGCGGAGCTTTTTTTTGTCGAATAGACATACACATATACATACATACGAGAATCTCAGATTTAGTTAAGAAATAGGAAATGTTGATCTATGTTTGTTAGATTATGATTTTGGGCCAAAGCCATCTATCACACGGCTGCATTTTTATTTTTTGAATTTATTACAATTTTTACCAGTTTAAATTTCTACATGCATCCCAGATTTCCTCCCCAGTTTTCCAGAAAACGTTAAGTTGCTAAAATCATAGCTAGGGGAGACTGGGGCACCTCCGTGCACTTTTTAATCAAAGTTACCTGCTTCGGCTTGTGCGCGCTATCGGGACTTCTTATTTGGCACCAGCATAGCTTAGCCACTTGGACAGAGCCTGGACAGAGTTAAAGCGAAAATATGCAAGCGCTGCTAAGTAGTTGACGTTTTCCCTGGGTCCACAAAATGTCCGAAACTGCCCCTATATAGGGGCAGCTTTGCACAGGTGTGGGGGTAGCTCCGGACATGCTTTCAGATACTGTATTCTTCAGATATAGGATACAAAAGTAAATAGAAAAGAAAAAAGGTTCATAGTTATCAAACTTAAATCACTCAGCGGATATGATCCAACCAAATACCTGCAAAAACATAAGTAGCTTGGACCCGAGCAGTTCCACCGTGTCGAGTCACCTCCAGCTTCTTCACGACATCTTCAAACGACACCGATGCCTTGTCTTCAATATCAGGAAAGTGAAATCGATCAGAGTCTTTCTTTCTCCGTAGAAAAGAAACCTGAAACTCCCTGTTCATAATATCAGTCTCCAAGATCTTTGCTGCATAAAGAATAAAATCTTTCTTAAGCTGAAACCTCACTAGCACAAATTCGTCAACCTTGATCTCTTCTGGAATGAATGAAACTTCACTTTCAGTTTCAGGTATTTCACAGTCTGACCCTGCATGGAGGCTTTCATCTGAAGAGTCATGGAAAGAGATTTCCGAAGGGGAGGAAGGTTCTCTTATCGTTGACAACTCTTGCTCCTTGCTCTTTGCCAGTTTTACTCTTTTCCTACCAGTCTTCTTTGCTGACTTTGCTTGTGCTCTTTTCTCCAGATCTTCTTTCTCTGGCGTATCCGTTAAAATTCTCGTTTTGCCAACTCGAGCCCTATTCACAGTTAGCTTTCTTGGTTTAGCCTTCGGGAATGGAAAAATGTCTTCTGGATTGACATCATGTTTGGGCCCTGGTGGTTGCTCTAAGGCCGAGGAATTCAGGACAGGGTCAGCAACTGCTTCCAAAGTATTCCTAGACTCTACCCTATCAGTTACTTCTCCAGCGGTGTTTGGTCTGTCTGAGACCTTAGCGGCGATGAAGTCTGCATCAGTGAACGCTGATCTTGAGAATGGCCATATTCCTGGTTTTGAAAAGCCCGATGTGATGTTGTTCGGAGTAAACGCTAGGGGATAAGCTTGACCAACTAGGTTTGCGGTGTGAGTTATTTGAAATCTTTCGTGTGGATGGTTTGTTTGCCACTCGCCGAACTTAGCCCTCAGATACGCCTTGAACGGGCCATAGACAGATATATCTAAGGGCTGCATTTTGTGGCTGCAGTGTGGCGGAAATGTGAGAAGCACTACTCCATTCTCTTTTGCATATAGAACTGCCTCCAAATAAATATGGCTTTCATGGTTATCGAGGATGAGCAACACCGGATTCTCCTTGTCGCATCGAGTGTGCTTGACGAAGTGCTTCATAACTTCTAAGAAGTTCGGTCCAGTCATCCAACCAGACTGGAAAGCTAACCCAAGGCTACCAGGTGGTGCTCCATGGAGCATGTGTTCTCTGAAGTGCACGCGTGGGAACACAAACGCTGGGGGGACGGTGTTCCCGATGGCATTAACGATGCAACACACTGTAACTAACTCCCCCGCTCAGCAGCAACGGCCTTGCCCACTTGCTTTATACCAGATTTCGCTATGACTTTAGGGCTATCCATGACAGTTGTTACTCCGGTTTCGTCTAGGTTGTACACTCGTTCAGGTGTGAAGCGGTGCCGATTGTATAAAGCTTCAAGATTATTCATGAACGAGTTTACATTGAAGGGATTGAATCCTGAAGCCCTGGCCAGGCTGGTGTTCTCAGGTTTCCGAAGACTCAGCTCTGGATGACGCTTCATAAATCCATATGACCAGTCATATGTGGCGGCACACTTTTCATCCCAGTTCTTGGGATAAGAGACCCTCATCTTCACTGCATATTGATATGCCAGCTTCTGAGTTTGTGCTAAAGTCAAACCATAGTGAAGTTCGCAGGAACGAAGAAGGTAAGTCTTAAGTTTTTCCTCTTGATCGTCAGTGAAAACCTGACGGGTGGAATACTTTCCTCGTTTCAAATTGGCTGATCTGGCTATTCCTTCATCCACACTAGTCTCGTTGGCTGATTTTGACTTCTTCAAGCGATCAAATAATGTTGAAGCAGCTATTCCATGGGTCTTGGCCGCTTTTCTGACCGAATCTCCATCTTGTATGGCTTTTAGCCCTTGTTTGATAGCTTCTTCGTTTGGCTTGGACTTAGTAGGGATATAATTTCGCACCATTTCTGGAAAGAAAAATGCTGCCTTCAGTAAAACTCAGTTATTAAGCACTTACTAGGTTCTATAATAATAATAATTTATTTTTAACCCGCGTAATAACAGGTTATGACAATTGTGGAGTAACACAAGGAAAAAAAAAAAAAAGACAAAAGAGAAAATGAAATAAAGTACAATACAATGAAATTAACCGAACAGACGTACCAAAGGATGATGAGGCGAAAAACGACAAAAAGCTGAATCCGACAGCCTTCCATTCAGCACGGCCAACTTTGCTGTTATATCAGGGACTTCAAACTTACGAGTTATCTTACCATTACTATGCCAGGGGGGGAGATAAAGTAAAAATTTACAATATCTGAAGTAAAAAGACCGGATCTGCTTAACATCTTTTTTCTTAAGAAGGGGATAAAGACCAGAAAGATAAAGGACAGAATGATCACAGAATGTAGAATATAGCCTACCCAATGCACGTCTATTATACTTCCCTCGATTGGCAACAATCTTAGAATAGCCCATTTGAATTTTCTTTTGAACATCACGAACAGTGCACTGCCGTAGGCTAGAAATTGAATTAGTAACAGTAATACCCAACCACCGAAAGGCGGAAACAGAGGGTATAGAAAAACCGCGACAAACTAAGGGAACATTAGAGGAAGTCGGACCATTAAAAACTAGAAACTCGCATTTCTCAACATTAAGAGAAAGACCAATTTTAGAAAATAAACGTGAAACTTTTGAGACCATAAAAGAGAGACCTTGCTTAGTTTTACATAAAAGTAGAAGATCATCCGCATAAGCAAGATAAGAAACATCTGAAAGTCCAATGAAATATTTTGATCTAATTTCATCTAATATACCAGAAATACACATTTTGAATATACTAGGTGATAAAACCCCTCCCTGTTTCACACCCCGACGTACACGGACAAACGGAGGTCCAGATTTATTAATTCGGAGGAAAGAATTCTCATACCAAAAACGAAAAAGAAAAATAACTGAAAGATTTACACCATTATTAAAAAAGGAAAAAAAAGCTTGACTATGGACTACACTGTCAAAAGCTTTAGAAAGGTCCAAAGTGCACATATAAAGTGGCGACCCCTCAGCCAGGCTATTCTTAAGGGCGGAAGAAAGAACACGGTGTGCATGTTGACAACCAATACCAGATTGAAACCCAAATTGATTCGATCCGAAATTTATATTTTCATTTAAATGAGGAAGTAAAATATATTCGAGGATTTTACTCAAGTTACACGCAGTGGTTATAGGGCGATAAGATGAACAATGAGAAGGGAGTTTTCCTCGTTTTAACATTGAGGTGACAGTTCCACAAAGAAAGCTATCCGGAACCAGCGAAGATGTTAAACACATTTGGAACAACAACTGCAAATGAAATAAAAGAACAACACACTTTGGATTTATATTATTTGCACTAATACCATCAATATCAACGGATGAAGATTTCAGGTGCTTAATTGCACTTTCAACAGCAGCTACTGATACTGGAATAATATGGCCCTGATGAAGCGAAGGCGGAAGAATTTTAGAAAGTAACCGAGAATAATGTGACTGCACGAAAAAGTTAATTTTGGAAAAAATTGACGAATAATAATCATACCAAGCTGAACTAGAAATCGAATCACTTTTATGAAGATCACTTTTATCCAGCTTCTCAGAATTAATCAATTTAGACCAATCATTCTTAGATGTTGGAAATTCCATACCCTTATAACGAATGGATTTAAGGTACTTTTTATATTCATTCTTTGTTTTCTGCTTTATATCCGCAACAGACCCCGACGCAGGTCTACCACAATCAACCCAAATTCGCAACCAAAGTTTTGCCTTATTTTTATAATTCTTTAATTCAGGATCGGCAGCCCATATAGATTTTCGCGTTTTAATACGAATACGCTCTTCGGGAACCGCAATTTTTTCAGCTTCTTTCATACATCTAATTATATCATCAATCCTTCCTTTCCTTTTAAAAATGAAAGAAAAAAACACCAATGGCTGCTCAAATCATCGGGGCACCTCCGGAAAGTGTCCAAACCTGCCCCAAAAAAATTGTCCGGAGGTGCCCCTAAGGAGCCTTTCAGAAGAAAAGAGTCATAACCAAAGAACACCTAGAGTTACGTCAATCTTATGTAGAGGAAGCATATTTGGGTTCGTTTTGCTTGTTCCTAGAACATTACATTAAATGTATCTATAAAACTTACCTCTCTATTTCACTTTTATCATCACGCGAAACAATTGGCAGCTGTATCTTTAAAGTTTTATTACCGACTGACTCACTGCTATGCTATTTGATGGAAGTGCCATCTTGCCTCCAAGATGAACAGTAAAATGGCACATCTTTGTGATTTTTTTCCAATTTTTCCGCTAGATAGCAAAGCCAACAGGTTCGATGTCTGGAGGTGCCCCGTGTGCGGAGGTACCCCAGTCTCCCCTACATATATTTTTTACCTGATATTGACGAATGTAATAATGCGATGTAAATTGATATTAGCAAATATGGGAAGTAATGAACAGATTGAAAGAACGAGGAATGGTAAAAAACGGATGAAGATGGCGAAATCTCTGCAATATTAATGCTCTTTTACATGCAAATTTATTCCATGGATCCAAGATGCTACCGCTCTACCCTACGCCTGGAAATGACAGGTTTGTTTAACCCCTTTAAAGACGTCCAGAACAAAATTCTGGTCAATATATGTTGCGATAAAAAGACATTTTATTCCTGAAAATATTGATTGTAAGTCAGCATCTGCACTCACTATGACGTCATCGAGTAATGGCAGGGCCTTAGGAATTGGTGAGGCAGTTATCGCCATAGAAATACTTTCACTGACAAGAGCTTTAGTGACTGTAATATTGCCATATCGCTTTTTCTGCTTTGACGCCGTAAACGGGTCTTTACACGACGGTACAGTCACATATTTCGGTGCTTCTTGAAGATCGTTGTGAATATGAGTAACATATCACCTAATACAAGAAAGTCGCTAATACAAGAATGTTATAGTGATTTTGAGTGGGTTTTGATGAGGGATTTTAATGCTTATACTGGCGTTGAGGTTGAGGTTCCAGATTTATTAATCCCAGATTTAGGAGATTTGGTCCAAATTTGTTGTAGAATACCGCGAAGTAATAAGGATGAAAAAAGAAAAATGAATGTTTGGGGAAGAAAGCTCCTGGCGCTTTGCGGGGAACATGGTCTGTTCATTGCGAATGGAAGGTTTGGAAATGATAAGGGTCTGGGCGATTTTACTTGCCTTTCGGGCCCAACTCCAAGTGTTGTAGATTATGCGCTGACTAATACGAAATTTGTACCTGAATCGATTGATTTTGATGTACTAGATTTAGCTGGATCCGATCATAGAGCTATTAAGCTTGAACTGAAGACTGGGAAGCTTCAGGATGATGTTCCTCGAGTTAGAAATTTATGTAATGGGGAGCTTAGAGTAGAGGGCTTAGGAAAACGAATTATATATGATTTAACTGATAATGATTTTGAAACATTTAAAAGGGAGCTTATGAAGTTGCATGTAACAAATAAGTTGAAAGCGTTAGAAAAAGATGGAAAAGATATATATGGTATAATTATGGAGTTAAATGAAATAATTTGCAGTTGTGCAGTATCGTGTAATCTGAAAAAAAAAGAAAAAAAATGAGCGATATTTTGATTTGGAATGTAAGATAATGAAAGAAAAGCTCAGATAATTATTAAGTAATTTAAAAGAATGTTATAGAGCTGAAGATCAAAGTTTAAGATTAGCCGAATATAAAGATAAAAGAAGAGATTATAAAAGGTTAATTAAAAGGAAAAAAAGAGTTTGAGATTAAGAAGAAACTGGATACTGCAGATGATTTTAGAAATAAAGATTTTAAGAAGTTTTGGGGCTATATAAGGAAGGATATTCGAAATGAAAAAAGAAAAACACTGGTTGCTTCAGATCCTAATTCATGGCGTGATTATCTGTGAAGCTCGGAATTTGATTGCGCGGAAATACAAGAAGTAAAATATACTCCAGAGATAGTTGTTTATCTTTTGAAGGAACATGATTTTAATATAGTAGGGGAAGTGAGTAATGATGAGATTAAGTTTGTATTCAAGAATTTAAAAGGAGGTTCGGCTGCGGGTGTTTTTGGTGTACCAATAACGTTATTTAAGAATTTTCTTTCAATTATTATATCGATAATTGTTTTTCTTTGTAATAAGGTGTTAACTTCAGGACAATGGCCAAATGAGTGGAAGAGATCATTGCTTATGCCGCTTTTTAATAGAGGAAACCCTAAGTTGCATTATTTTCATTTGCCTGATTTATGGTTATTGTATCTGATATGGGTTCCCATACAATCCCATATTTTCTGATGGCATTTACTCCTAGAATACAAGGAAATGGTAGCTGCTTGCATATTATCACTGTTACCGTTATTTCCTTATCTCTTGTGCTAAATTTTAATGGACATTATCCCAAAACTGTCAGCCTGTGCCCTGTCACTGATGTCAGGGTATTCTGGCATCTGCTTACGCGATTTTTGACACTAGAAGGAAACCTCTTAAAAACACCCTCTCGAATTAATGATTTAGATGCACCTGTCTCTAGTAAAAATGGTAAATTTTGAAAACACTCAATATTAAAACAACGCAGAATCGGTAGACTGTTATTACTAGCATTTGTATCACAACATTCTAAACTATATAGGGGTCTATGTAAGAAAACAGCTCTGTCGACCCTTACAGGCTGGTTTCTCCGTTTAAATGCCCACTGTTTGGCCAAGAGTTTCTGGGGTTATCCCAGTATTCTTCAGCGTTACTACTTTGATCCTGGGTATTGTTAACCGTTTGCCTCCTAGGCCTAAATTCTGGAATATTATTAGGTGTTTGCCAAGTATTATTTGTTCCCTGCCTTCCTAAATTTCTGCCCCCCCCCTGCGCTCTGAACTGGTGTTTTGTCTTGTACGTCTGGCCTTCTTTGGGTATTTTATGCCAGCAATCTGCCGCATAGTGATTTGGTTTGCCACAGTAATAGCAACTGAATATTTTTAAACATTGCTTGGTAATTTTCCCTTCCTCATAGTGTATATACTTGTTTCTACATATTCTTAACCTGTAACCATTTGCTCAATAATATTCCTTGGGGGGGTGACGTAGGTGCCCATATTACTTGTTATTCTAAGTCCTTAAGGATCTATTACCATAGGATTGGTCGTCAAATGGGGAGGGGTTAGTCCATGGTGGGAAGGTTAGGCCTTCGTCGTGCCTTTTTGGTTCACGATTTGGCTCCTCAAAGTTCACCCGTTTCTGTCCCCTTTCATATTTTATACTTTCTTGGGCTCCTGTGTTATTTATTGACATCTGATCAAACTTTTTCATAGCCTCGTCAATTTTTACTTCTGTTTCGACTAGTATTACAGCCTGCTCTAAATTATCAGGTTTCTGTGATAATATTAGTCTTAATAACTTGTTTGGTAACCCTTGGTTAAAAGTATGTAGTTGTACTTTCTATACTGTCTCGTAATTTCCGCCTTTCCCTAATTGTAAGAACACAGATCTATAAATTTTGTCTGCATATTCCCTGATACTAGTTGAGGTATTGAATGTGACTACCTCTGTTCTCAGCCTCTCGGAGATGCTTGTCCCTATGAATATTGTTTTAAAAGATTCAATTAGAGTACTGATGTCCTTGGGCTCTTTTTCCTTAATTGCCTCAAAATTTTTAAGGGCGGTTCCCTTTAATCTGGCTGCAACGCATTTCTCTTTCACTTTATCCTCAAACGCTTCAGTTAGTTGGTCAAAAATTTTTCATTTTTCGATAAACTCATCTAAGTCTTAATTACCCGAGTACTCAAGTATAATTTTTGAGAATTCAAGTACTGTACATAGGGAAGTCATTTTTTTCCTCTGGTAAAGCCATTTTATTTCAATCTACTATTTTTATCTAGCCCTCTCGACCCAGTTTTCCAGTGGCTACCAGTTGTGGTAATATGTATTTATGGTATGTGGGGGGTACTATTGTAAATACCTTTATTTCTCCCCTTATACGGGAGGTAAACAGCGTCCAGATGGTAACTAAACTTTGGTAGCGTTTCTTAGGCTATGACCGAACTAATTAGGCGTACCAACTGGGTATGTTCGAGGGGCTAAAGGTAGATCGTAGAAAGGTTGGCTATGATGCAATACTTTTATTCAATTAACATATAATAATACTAGATATATACTTTCTACTGGGACTGGCTGTCCGAAGTAGACCACAAGTCTCGGAAAACTACAATAACATATAATAGGATATTTAGACACTGACAATGATTCGACAATATTCCAAGGTATTTCTAAATCAACGGACCAGAGGTCAGTCCGGCATAAAGTTAGTATCAGTCTCCCCCTTCCGATAAAATGTATCTTTTACACATTTTTATCAACCACACCTTCCTTTACCCAACCCACGTAATAGCTAGGAATTGGTGATTTCTCAATTTCCCGTGAAACAGAAACTTGGCAGGATATGTTCCTTATCTTAATAAAAAGTGGTATTTCTAAACTTTGTATTTGCGTCTTAATATATTTTTACTAAATTCCAAATTGACTAAATTAGAAGCTTTACCACATAAGTATTTTGTGTTCTGAATCAATTATTTTTCGTTCTGTTAGAACTATTTTAGAATTGTGTAAAGTATTTTTCGTATTTTAGGAGAAAATTTTTTTGTTTATAGGAATTATATTGGATTATGTTTGAGCTTTTTGTCTTCCACAAGAAGTGTATAGAATCTTGTTAGAAATTTCTTGTTTTTAGAAAGTATTTTTTTTCTTCTACACCAAGTATTTTGCAGTATTTTAGTATTGCGTAAAGTATTTTGTAAGAGTTATTAATGTATTTTAGGAATTATTCTGGATTATGTTGGAACTTTTTTGTATACTATTAGAAGTATTCGGGATGTTTTTAGAATTGTTGCGTTTCGTAGCAAGTATTTTGTCTTCTACATCAACTATTTTTCATTCTGATAGAACTATTTTACAATTGTGTAAAATATTTTTTTTTGTTTCGCAAGAGTTATTTCTATTTTGTAGGGATTATTTTGGACTATGTTTGAAGTTTTTGTAATCTAGAAGAAGTATTTGGGATGTTGTTAGAATTGTTGTGCTTTCTAGCAAGTATTTTGTGTTCTGCACCAAGTATTTTTCATTCTATTAGAAGTATTTTAGAAATGTACAAAGTGTTTTGTATTTTGTCAACTTCTTTTTTGTAGGAACTATTTTGGATTATGTCGTATTCTATAAGAAGTATTTGTGGTGTTCTTAGAATTTTGTGTTTGTATAAATTAATTTGTATTATGCACTCACTATTTTTCATTCTTTTGAACTCTTTTAGAATTTTGCAAACTATTTTTGTATTTTGTGTTCCACGGACGAAATCGTAATTGCTGTGCAGCATGGCTATCGAACAACAAAATGACAAAAGTTTCTGTTGTTCAAATATAAAAATGTTCACATTAGTTTATGAAGTTATTTTTGTGGGGGAACAGGTTGAAAACCCCTTAGGTATAATAATAGGTGCCAGAGGGGTAGCCCTTTGCCATCCATAAATTACCATGTAGGAAGCCGCATACAAAATCATGGAATTAGCAGAATTTGAAGCGGAAATGACGGAATAAGAATTGTGGAATCGAACGTGGTGGGTAGGGGGAAGTGCCACTTAATTTAAAAAACTGCTTGAAATAAGGAGAAAGCTCGTTTAAGAAATATCATAAATCCTAAATGGCACGAATCGGCTTGGACTATCACATTTCAACAATGAAATGCTAAGTCCCACTATTCAAATAAAAAGAGTGTTCGATTTTAGACTTATAAGCTTATTTTACGTAGGAAAAAGATTGAAAATATCCTAGGGGTGATGATGGATGCCATGTGCATGGGAGGGGACAGCTGCAAAATGGCACGGTGGTTTGAAGTGTTTTGAGGGCATCATGAAAGGGTTTGCTTGCGAGAACATGAACCATTGCGGCCAAAGCATAATTTTAAACAAGAAAATATCTGAAATTGTTGAGAAATGATGAGGGATGCCAAAGAAGCCCGTCTTAGTGTGTCACGGTTGCGTGACAACAACAAAAAGAAAAAAGTATATCAATTGGGATATTTAAGCGTTAGGAAACGCTTAAATGATGATGAAGGGTGTCGCAAGGTGCTACCATGCAGCTGATTTTCATAAAACCATTGGAAATAGGGAGAAGGCACGTTCAAAAAATGTTTTAAGTTCTAAGTTGTGTGAATCACCTTGGACTATCACAGTCTAACAATGAGATGCCAAGTCCCGTTGCTCAAATAAAAACAGTATTCAATTTTAGATTTTTAAACTCATTTTTTGCGGGAAAAGGGTTGAAAATGTCCTAGGGGTAACGGCGGATGCCACATGGGTGTCGTGGGGCCAGGTACATAATGCCGTGGTAGTGTGAAGTGTTTTGGGAGGCATCACGATAGGGTTGGCATGCAAAAACATGAATCAAAGGATTGAATGCATGACTTTTAACAAGAAATGTCTGAAAATGTATTAAGAATGATAATATGCAACATAGGGTAATAAAATTTGTATTTACAAAAAAGGCTACCTCATCTGGAATTGCTTACTTGGAGGTGGACCAGCCACATATTGAAACAGTGGGGTGAATAATCATAGTCTTGGTTCAAAGAAAGGTGGTATTTTTATTAAGGCTCTCAAAGTATCTTAATAGGGATTAAATTTACCTCTAATAACAATCCTCCCTCCCTGGAATTGTTCGCTGGAACCCCCACCTTTCTTTAATTCACGCATTGTTTTGCTTATATTTTACCCTTTATAAGATTTTCATGTTTTGTTTTTCCATTTGTTGAGTTTTAACTGCTTTTCTGTGATTTCATGGTTCTTTTTGCTTATATTTTATCCTTTATGTGCCTTTTCATGTTTTTTTTTCATTTGTTGAGGTCTAAGCACTTTTTCTGTAATTTCATGATTTTATAGCGTTTTGTATCAATAAATTTTGTATTTACAAAGGCCTGTATCTTTTTAGATTCCTTGTTCTATTGCAAATCTTCAATATGTAATCGTTTACGTAATTTAAGCATCTTTTAGACCCTCTCACCTTTACTATTAAAAATTTCTCTAGCAGCAACCCGTAAAGTTATCTGGTAAAACTCTCTGAAAGCATAATTTAACGAACAGGTGCAGTTTCTAATAATCGATTTTCCCCCTCTGTGTGTCAATTATTGTGGCCACAGGAAACAAGCCATCGTCATTCTAGAATGCGTGAAAAGGGGGCTCTCCTTGCATGTAATAGGTTATTTAGAAGATTGTATTAGCTGAAACAAAATATTAGAAATAGATTGCTGGTCCAGGTGTCTAAGGCGCTGTTGCATTGGATGGAAATGTCCTTTTGAATCCTCGTGGGGACAAAAATCATTAGAATATAAATGTTTCCTGAGAAAAATGCTTTGAAAGAAAATGGAGTCTCAAAAAGTATTATGTAACAACCCACGTGTGTGTCCTCCTCAGTTACAACTTGGGGTTTCCCCATGGGTCCTTTGAAGAACTATTTCACGTTAGAATGCGTCATCAGTAAACATTTCCCATTATGTAAGAACTAAAAAAATGTTGAAAAACGTCTTGCAAATAAAACATCTTGAAAAACGTCTTGAAGAAAAAATATCTTAAAACTTGCCTTGAAAAAAATCGTCTTGAAAGAAGAAAGAAAAAATACATTGAAAGAAAAAAACGCCTTAAAAGAAAAAGTCTCAAAAGTATTTTGTAACACCGATGTGTGCGCCGTCATTACGTAGCACTCTATGTGTGCGCTGCCATTGCGTTAGCACCCGAGTGGGCGTTAATATTACGTTAAACCTACTTATGCAACGTCTTTAAGTTATTCCCAATAAATCTACCGCATCACGTAGGATTACGGCATCCTCAATAAATCTATCAAGTCACGCTAGACCCTCAACTCCAATTACGTAGCAACCAAAAGTAAACATTCCCTAATATGTAACACCTGCTGACCCTTTAAAACAAGGCTGCGGTCGGAATCCAAGGATGCGCTTGTATTGCAGGATAACTGACCCTTCAAAATGCGGGGGTGCTCAACCTTTAAACTATTATGCCCCACTACTTACAGCGAGACAAGATCAAGAGAACGACCTGACAAACGTAAATGTACGACGGATGATAATGCAAAACCTAGACCACTGGCTCTCAAACTTATTTAGAAACTAACCCTTTTTACCCGCAATACCTTTTAGGTACCCCTTCTCAATTACTGGCACTAAGCAAACTGTAGCTAAAATATAGATAAAATTGCCAGTTCTTAAGTTAAACGGTGTTTTTTTTTTGTTTTTTTTTTGTTTGCCGGCCGTGTACCCCCTAAAAATTTTTGCGAACTTCCAGGAGGCATGGGCAGCACAGTTTGAGAACAAGTGACCTAGACCATCAACAGTGACAAGACCGATCCTAGCAAATAAGGTAAAAGTCCCTGAAAAAAATGTCTGAAGCAATGATAAACGAAAATAAAGATAAAATAGATATGTAATTAAAATATTAGCGAAACTGACAACTGGAACAAATCAAAAACGAAATTGAAGAATATAAAAATACGCAGAATATAGAATATAGAAATAAGAATATAGAAATACAAGGTTTTTTGTGTGTGATTTTGATTTTTTAGACCAGTGTGACTTGTTTCAGATAGTTCAAAAGTGGAAAGGAATGAAATCTCGGCAAATTTCTCTGTAACCATGATCTTATATATATTATGTGATCTCGACATTTTAAACTATATTTAAAGGTAAATCTTAATTTTTTTAATTCGGTGAAAATCAGGTAGATATTCGTTAAAATCCACGAAGTTCACCCCCCCCCCCCCAATGAAAAGAGGATCGGGACACCCATTCCTATTCTATTTCCTTTTTTCTAAGACTCGGAGGGTAACAGGGAAATCTTGCTTGAGTGGCATCAGGGTGGACCTCTCACGAGTTTTCCTAGCCCAATCCATGACTGCCAACATCGCTGCAGGGTGATATTTAAGACTGATTCCCCTCCAGAAAATTATAGCATAGCAAACGAAGCAACAGTTGCACTGGATTCTGATTAATGGATAAATTTTCCGGCGTTCGTCTGTTTTGGTTGGCTTTTTTGGGCTAAAATCCTACCTAGATAATGTATGTATTTTGGGCTGCCTTCCCGTAGTACCATAATATTTGTATGTGTTAATCTTATTTATGTTTATTTATCTATTTATGTACTGGATTTGATTTTGCTGTAACATTTTATATATAAAAGGGGCCCCGCGATAAAAATCAAATCGGGCTCCGCACCCAGTTGATCCGGCCCAGGTCCTTACAGCTGCCTAATGTATGGCGAATGGGAGGAAAATTTATTGTATTTTTCGGGGATGGATGGGGGGTTAAGGGATTTGAAAAATATATTTTTTAGAGAGGGTGAGGGAATAGAGTTGTCAGTGTACAAATTGTTGAAGAATGAGTGTTTTGTGAGTAGTAGGAGAATGGTGCGGTTTGTTCCAATGGGCACGACCCAATGGGAGAGTGTTCTTTGATGGTTATGTTTATGTTAGTTTTTTTCTTTTAAATGGTATTGTTTGTTGTTTTCATCTTTAAGTGTTTAATTGAATCTTTTAATTACGTTTGTATGTTGTTTTCTTTTTTTCTTTTGTATATTGTGACGGCTGTGCGGAGCTTTTTTTTGTCAAATAGACATACACATATACATAAATATGAAAATCTCAGATTTAGTTAAGAAATAGGAAATGTTGATCTATGTTTGTTAGATTATGATTTTGGGCCAAAGCCATCTATCACACGGCTGCATTTTTATTTTTTGAATTTATTACAATTTTTACCAGTTTAAATTTCTACATGCATCCCAGATTTCCTCCCCAGTTTTCCAGAAAACGTTAAGTTGCTAAAATCATAGCTACATATATTTTTTACCTGATATTGACGAATGTAATAATGCAATGTAAATTGATATTAGCAAATATGGGAAGTAATGAACAGATTGAAAGAACGAGGAATGGTAAAAAACGGATGAAGATGGCGAAATCACTGCAATATTAATGCTCTTTTACATGCAAATTTATTCCATTGATCCAAGATGCTACCGCTCTACCCTACGCCTGGAAATGACAGGTTTGTTTAACCCCTTTAAAGACGTCCAGAACAAAATTCTGGTCAATATATGTTGCGATAAAAAGACATTTTATTCCTGAAAATATTGATTGTAAGTCAGCATCTGCACTCACTATGACGTCATCGAGTAATGGCAGGGCCTTAGGAATTGGTGAGGCAGTTATCGCAATATAAATACTTTCACTGACAAGAGCTTTAGTGACTGTAATATTGCCATATCGCTTTTTCTGCTTTGACGCCGTAAACGGGTCTTTAAACGACGGTACAGTCACATATTTCGGTGCTTCTTGAAGATCGTTGTGAATATGAGTAACATATGAGTGTGTAATATGAGAATATGTGTAACAGTAATATATGTGTAACAGTAATGAGTGTGTAACAAGTAATATGAGAATATGAGTCACCTAATACAAGAAAGTCGCTAATACAAGAAAGTTATAGTGATTTTGAGTGGGTTTTGATGGGGGATTTTAATGCTTCTACCGGCGTTGAAGTTGAGATTCCAGATTTATTAATACCAGATTTAGGAGACTTGGTCAAAATTTGTTGTGGAATACTATGAAAAAATAAGGATGAAAAAGTGAAAATGACTGCTCGAAGAAAAAAGCTCCTTGTACTTTACGAGGGAAATGGTCTGATGATTGTGAATGCAAGGTTTGGAAATGATAAGGTTCTGGCTAAGTATACTTTCCTTTGGGGCCCAACTCCAAGTGTTATAGATTATGCGCGGACTAATACGAAATTAGCGACTGAATGGATAAAGATTGATGTACTAGATTTAGCTGGATCCGGTCATAGAGCTATTAAGCTTGAGTTAAAGACTGGGAAGCTTCATGATGATGTTCCTCGAGTTAGAAATTTATGTAATGGGGAGCTAATATTAGAGGGCTTAGGAAAACGAATTAGATATGATTTAACTGATAATGATTTTGAAACATTTAAAAGGGAGCTTATGAAGTTGCATGTAACAAATAAGTTGAAAGCGTTAGAACAAGATGTAAAAGATATACATGGTATAATTATGGAGTTAAATGAAATAATTTGCAGTTGTGCAGTATCGTGTAATCTGAAAAAAAAAGAAAAAAAATGAGCGATATTTTGATTTGGAATCTAAGTTAATGAAAGAAAAGGTCAGATATTTATTGAGTCATTTAAAAGAATGTGATAGATCTGAAGATCAAAGTTTAAGTTTAGCCGAATATAAAGATAAAAGAAGAGATTATAAAAGGTTAATTAAAAGGAAAAAAAGAGTTTGAGATTAAGAAGAAACTGGATACTGCAGATGATTTTAGAAATAAAGATTTTAAGAAGTTTTGGGGCTATATAAGGAATGATATTCGAAATGAAAAAGGAAATACACAGGTGGCTCCAGACGCCAATTCATGGCCTGATTATCTGGGAAGCTCGGAAGTCGATTTCTCAGAAATACAAGAGGTAAAATGTACTACAGAGATAGTTGTTTATCTTTTGAAGGAACATGATTTTGATATAGTATTGGAAGTGAGTAACGATGAGATTAAGTTTGTATTCAAGAATTTAAAAGGAGGTTCGGCTGCGGGTGTTTTTGGTGTACCAATAACGTTATTTAAGAATTTTCTTTCAATTATTATATCGATAATTGTTTTTCTTTGTAATAAGGTGTTAACTTCAGGACAATAGCCAAATGAGTGGAAGAGATCATTGCTTATGCCACTTTTTAAGAGAGGAAACACTAAGTTGCACATGAGTTATCGTTTAATATAACGTGTCCCTGCTTTAAGTAACGTAATGAAGAAAATATTAGATACCAGGCTTTCTAAATAGTTAAATAATAATAATATAATACATGAAGAACAAGGAGATTTTAGATCAAGTTATGGGACGGTAGATGCAATAATTATTTTAAAGGCATTAATTGATAAATATGGAAAGGGAAAAACTTGTCTTTGTGTGGGATTTCTGGACCTCCACAAGGCGTTCGACAGTGTCGACAGAGAGCTATTGAAGGATGCCCTGTTTAGAATTGGCCTCCCTCATTTGTTTGTGAGGCTGATAGTGAGTAGATTTATTTGTGTGAGTGGAATCGTGCTAGTTGGTAACAGGTTTTCTAGGCTTTTTAATATTAAGCTGGGAGTAAAACAGGGCAGCACTCTTTCTCCCAAATTGTTTAATATTCTTATAAATGATGTTGTTGATTTTCTAGAGAATAGATGGGCTCCGAAAGTTAGTCTAGGGACCCATAACTATCACTACTACTATTTGCAGGTGATATTGCTTTGGTGGCTAGTACACCGCAAGATCTGCAGACGCTTTTGAGTCTTATAGAAGAATATTTGCAGATGAAAAAATTAAGACTGAATGTTGAAAAGAGTGAAGTTGTTATTTTAAAAAAGGGAAACAAGTGGCGAAGATAATTATATATTTAAATTTAATAATAAGGAACTGAAAGTAAGTAAAAGAATAAAATATTTAGGATTTGTTTTATCGGAAAATGGAAGTTTAAGGACCCATGTTGATGAACTAATTAATAGAGGTAAAGTGGCCATGTCTGCAATTTTTAGAAATCCGACGGTAATGGGAATTAAAAACCTAAAAATGCATAAAAGAATATTTAATACAAAAATTTTACCAGTAACAGAATATGGAGCAGAGACTTGGGGTGGAGAAGCGGCACAGAAGTTGGAGTCCCTCCAGCTCCAGTATTATAAAATACTGTTTGGATTACATCAGACAGCTCATTCACAGATTCTGAAAGGTGATATGGACCTGTTTTCGTTAAAACTACGTAGGTCTATTTTGATGCTTAGATTTTGGTTGAAGCTCATTAGGTGTAATGAAGATAGACTAGTAAGAGATGCTTATTATCAGATGTTGAGTTATGGTTCGAAAACGTCGTGGCCATCCCAAATTAGGTCAGTACTAGAAAGAGTAGGAATGCCTTACTTATGGAATGATGGTCTTGGTTCCCGTGATCTACCAACAAATTTAGTAAGCCAGGTACGATTTATGTAAGAGGGTCAAGAAATTCAGTATTGGCAAGGACTGGTTTTAAATTCTACTACATTGAAGCATTATAATCAGGGTAAACATAGTTTGGAGAGCAAATTTATTTTAAATTTAATTTACCGGATATGATTTTATGTCGATGGATTCAGCTTAGGGCGAATTGCCTTCCAATCAAGAGCAGGCAAATGGTGTTCGACAGGGGGATAGTACATCCTGAATGTCGGTATGTGTGTCCTCTTTGTAGGGATGAGGACGAAAATTTGGACCATTTTCGCCGAAAGAACCCGGTGCTCTCTGATTTAAGGGAAAATTACTTACATGGGATTGTTTTGCTGCTTCCTAAAATTTTACAAAGTAGTAATCCAACCACAATATTTCGTATTGGTGCGTACATAGTGAAGGGATTAGAAAGAAGGAAAAGTTTTTACAATTAATAATTATTAATTATATGAATTAAACTTATTTCCTCGATAATTTAACATAAGGTATTTTTCGCTATGTATCATGTTAATGTGTGCTTTGTAATTTGTTCTGTTGTGATATCTTTGTTTTTCATAAATTTTTGTGTGTATATGGCTCTTGGGCTTTTGAAATACACGATCTATCTATCTATCTATCATAGCCTTTAAAATAGTCTTATTTATTTTAACGTCAAATTCACAGCATTTAACGGTTATACGGTTGGGTCTGATTACAGAAACATTACGCTTGTTACCGGTACTTGCCATTTCAAAGCAAATGTCAGAACAACTACCATCCAAGCTAATTTTACAAAGCCACGAGTGCGCTACTCAGAAGAAATATAAATATGCATAAAATTCTACTTCACTTTTCTTTTCAAACCCATTTCAAACTGGCCAATTGACTGATTTTTCTTGATTGAATTGGTCAAAATTTTTCTTGTTTTGAAAGGCACTGAACACCTAACTTGGGTAAGATAAAGGAATGGTAACTCCAACACGTAAGAAGCTTCGAAAGGGGAGTGGAAAAACTTCAGAACAGATTAAATGGAAGATAAAATAACAGTTACATAAAATGGTAAACATTCCCATCAAGTCGGAGTAAAGCCGCTGTCAAATTGCTTTTCTATTAAACTACATCAAAAAGCGCTTGATTTGATGAAAGCGCTTTACTGAAAACGAACTTTATTACAAATATTTTCTTTTGTACTTACTATTGAAAATAAACATTAAAATTACAGTAAAATTTTGAATGAATGAGCTTTCAGCAATTAATATTATTATGCATCAAAAATATTCAGTTTAACTTATTAGTTCTTTCTAAAATTGTTCAAGAACGAATATAGTTTTACTACAAACAAGAGTTTGAATACTGCCCCCTTCCTTAACTGTAAAACCTAAAGGCTACTGCTTCATTGGCGCTTCACTGAAAGCAAATTATATTACAAATATTATCTTTTCCAGTTCTTACGGCATTGAAAATAAAAATCAAATTACAGTGAAGTAAAACCTTGAACTGATGGATCTTTTAACAATTAATATCATTATATATCAAATATTCAATTTGATTTTGTTTATACTTTCCAAGACTGTTCAAGACACATGTAGTTTCAGTAAAACGCCAATGACGCAGTAGGTTTTAGACTTTTACAGTGAGAGAAGGAGGCGATACCCAAACTCTTGTTTGTAGCGATTTTTGTTCGTTTCTAGCTTGATTTGCATATTCAATTTAAGTTTCACTCGTTTTAAGATTTATTTATTCATTTATATTGGTGTCTAGTGTATGTTTGTTTGCATTGATTGTTTATTTAATTTCTGTTCGTTTTTGGTTTTATTTATACTACAACAGCAAATCTTTATTTCGTTTTAAGCTTGATTTGCATATTAAATTTAAGCATTACTCGCTTTAAGATTTATTTATTCATTTATATTATTACTTGGTGTATATTTTTTGCTATGACTGTTTATTTCATTTCTGTTCGTTTTGGGTTTCATTTATTCTTTAATCGTAATTTCTGGTCGTTTTGAGTTTGAATTTTAAAAACTATTGGTATCTACTGATCTTAATTTTAAAATGGCCTTACTTTTCTTTCAAAAACTTCTTTTTCGAAAAGTTTTTTTGCAATAAATTTGTTTGTTTTTTATTGCAAAAAGTTTCAAGTTTTTAAAAATTCCTTATTTCAAATTCAAACTTCATTTTTTGAAAATCAAATATTCATCAAAGTGTCAAAACTAGTATCAAAATAACAATTTCAAAGTAAAAAAAAAAAAAAAATAGTTTTTGTCATCCTCGAAGTTTTATTTTCTGATGTTTGAATTATTTTTTACAAAATGGCTATCTCAAAATTTTTATCGAATGGGTTTTGGGGAAGAAAGGCGTGGCGGTTAGGGGGGGGGGCTAATTGCCCTTCGATCTCTTCTGACTCTTTAAAAGTGATCTAGAACTTACAATTTTCAATCAAATGAGCCCTCTCTGAAGTTTATACGAGTATCCCTTCTATAAGAACCATATATGCCTCCAGGGCATAACCTAGAACGCCTGTCCTCAGTAGTAAGAGTACAATGCATTGAAAACTTACATTCAAACTTACACCTAAGGCATAGATATGTGTGTAAGTTTTCAATGCATTGGACGGTTACCAGGGTCATTTGCAAAGAGGTAACATTTCTATAGATGGTATAGTAATTTGAAATATCATGTGGAATTTGCTTGAAGGTATAGACTTTGCGTACATGCCCGTACCAAACAGGTTGTGTGTGTACTTTAAAGTAATTGGGTTACCAGGCTCATTTAATACCGGTCCTATTAAGGACAATTTTTTTCTGACGTAGATTTATATTTCATGATATAAAAGTTTTTTTTCTATGTTAAATCCGTGGTCATTCATCTGTAAGTTGATTAGTAGGTTTTTTTTTTTAAAAACTTGGCTATTCGTTTCATGGGTTTCATTAATAGAACGAGTAATGCATTTGAAAAGGGTAATTACTTCTTTAGTTTACGAGATTTGTGAATTTTTTTTTTTGCGAAAAGATATTTGCGAAAAGATATTTGCGTAGACGCTTACAAGGGACATTGCTAGAAAGTATTCAATAGCTTAATTGAAAAGTAACGATAGAATGACATTGTGACTTGACCTAGCTTTACCTCGCCGATGTGGTCTGTATAATACGTAAGTAACGTTTGAAAAATATTGTAAATTTAAAAAGAAATGGCTGAAAAGTGGTATGCGGGGGGTGGGGTGCATAGAGGGGGGAGTTGCACGAGGGTTCAGTTAAGGAGGATACAGTTGCACGGAGGGATTTCGGTTATACCCGGGGACAGTTACAAGGGGGGTTCAGTGGCACGGGGGGGATCCCTTTTTTTTTTTTTCGTAAATCGGGCTCCCTTTTTTCAAAATAGCTTTTTCTTCTGTGGCTTGGAGCATTTGGTGGCTAGATATTAAAAGTAATTAAATTTAGAACGGATGTTCAGTTGTACAGGGGTTTCAGTTATACAGGGGTTCAGTTACATGGGGGTTCTTTGTGTTAAATAAGTAGTTTTTGTATCTTTTAAAAGAACTTTACGGGGATTGAGAGACTCAGTTGCCTAATTCCGTGTGATTTTTATTTACTTGATGCTCATTAAAAACGAAATTTTTTTGTTAAATAAGTAGTTTTTGTATCTTTTAAAAGAGCTTTACGGGGATTGAGAGACTCAGTTTCCTTAGTAATTTTTTTTTTGTTTGACTGGATTTAATTTTCATAGTTTTTTTTTGTGTTAAATAAGTTGTTTTTGTATCTTTTAAAAGAGCTTTATGGTGTTTGAGAGACTCAGTTGCCTAATTCCATGGGATTTTTTTTTAATTGATTGTCATAAAAAACTAAAATAATATTTTAAATAAGTAGTTTTTTTATCAATTAATATATATTTACGGGGATTGAGAGACTCAGTTGCCTAATTCCGTGTGATTTTTCTTTACTTGAAGGTCATTAAAAACGAAATTTTTGTGTTAAATAAGTAGTTTTTGTGTCTTTTAAAAGAGCTTTAGGGGGATTGAGAGACTCAGTTGCCTAATTCCGTGTGATTTTTCTTTACTTGTTGGTCATTAAAAACGAAATTTTAATGTTAAATAAGTAGTTTTTGTATCTTTTAAAATATCTTTACGGGGATTGAGAGACTCAGTTGCCTCATTCCGTGTGATTTTTCTTTACTTTGTGGTCATTAAAAACGAAATTTTTGTGTTAAATAAGTAGTTTTTGTATCTTTTAAAAGAACTTTACGGGGATTGAGAGACTCAGTTGCCTAATTCCGTGTGATTTTTCTTTACTTGTTGGTCATTAAAAACGAAATTTTTGTTTTAAATAAGTAGTTTTTGTATCTTTTTAAAGATCTTTCCGGGGATTGAGAGACTCAGTTGCCTAATTCCGTGTGATTTTTATTTACTGGATGGTCATTAAAAACGAAATTTTTGTGTTAAATAAGTAGTTTTTTTAACTTTTAAAGGAGCTTTACGGGGATTGAGAGACTCAGTTGCCTAATTCCGTGTGATTTTTCTTTACTTGATGGTCATTAAAAACTAAATTTTTGTGTTAAATAAGTAGTTTTGTATCTTTTAAAAGAGCTTTACGGGGATTGAGAGAGTCAGGTTCATAATTACGTGTGATTTTTCTTTACTTGATGCTCAATAAAAACGAAATTTTTTTGTTAAATAATTATTTTTTGTATATTTTAAAAGAGCTTTAAGGGGTTTGAGAGACTCAGTTGCCTGATTCCGTGTGATTTTTCTTTAATTGTTATTCATTAAAAAAGAATTTTTTGGTTTATATAATTATTTTTTTAATCTTTTAAAAGAGATTTAAGTTGTTTGAGAGAGTCAGTAACCAAATTCAGTGTGATTTTTCTTTACTTGTTTGTCTTTAAAAAATAACGTTTTGTTTTAAATATGTAGTTTTTATATCTTTTAAAAGAGCTTTAAGGGGTTTGAGAGACTCAGTTGCCTAATTCCGTGTGTTTTTTCATTACTTGGTAGTCATTAAAAACGAAATTTTGGTGTTAAATAAGTAGTTTTTCTATCTTTTAAAAGAGCTTTAAGGGGATTGAGAGACTCAGATGCCTTATTCCGTGTGTTTTATGTTTACTTGGTGGTCTTTAAAAAAGAAATTTTTGTGTTAAATAAGTAGTTTTTTAAACTTTAAAAATATATGTAAGTGGTATTATATAATATTAATAAATCTACATATTTTTTATTAATTAAATTTTATTATATAAATAAAAAAAATTAGTTTTTAATAATTATTGTTTGTATATTTTAAAATAGCTTTAAGGGGTTTGAGAGACTCAGATGCCTGTTTCCGTGTGGTTTTTCTTTACTTGGTTGTCATTAAAAACGAAATGTTTGTGTTAAATAAGTAGTTTTTGTATCTTTTAAAAGAGCTTTAAGGGGTTTGAGAGACTCTGTAATGCACTAGTTTTTCAGTAAAGACACTCAATATCCTAAAAGTGTTTAATTCAAACTTTTTTAAAACTTCGAAATTTTTCAACTTTATTTATTTTTTTCTTTCTGTACATAACTTAAAATGTCAAAATATGATTACAGTTCTAACAATTGCGCTCTGTGATTGGTCAGAGACACGATGTGACTTTCCCACTGGCATTCTATGACAGGTTATTGACAGCGCTCTGTGATTGGTCAGAGACATGATGTGACTTTCTCACTGGTATTCTATGACTGGTTATTGACACAACCTAATCTATTGCATGTATTAAATCAGTATTTTTTACGCAGTGGAACGATAAACACATAAGTCATATCTTTAAAAAAAAAGTGAAGATGGAACATTTTAATAAATTGTGTTTACATAAAAAGGTTATTGTAGCATTGAATGCCGACAAAAAGACATATTTAAACTTTGAAACAAGTACAGGTGGTAGCACTATTGGAAATGTCTGCATTCATTGTCATGACAGTAAGGAATTAAATTTCTTTGGAATACCGAAAAAATTCAACTCTTATGTTGGTGGTTATGCGAGATTGAGATCTCCAGAGATGATTGCACTCAAAGAGAATGCCAACATAAAAATAATCATTGATGATAGAGGACAACTCCTTGCTACTGTTGCAGGTAACACATTACCTACTGATACATCCAATCGTCACCTTTCGGTTATTAGAATTCAACGGAAGATCAATAAAAGAAAGGCCTACTCTTCTACTAATATCGTAAACCATATATTGTATACGTGCCGAAACTGTTACCTGTTTAAAAATAATGTGATAATAGACAGTGAAATTGCCAGAAAAATAAAAAGGGCATTGTCAGAAAATATCACTATGGAATATAAAGATGAATCGATGAAAAACAAAGCACCAGCAAACGTTACTGACATTGGTCAAACAGTCATTGAACCAAATAATACCAAAGACGAAAAGCATATTGAGCCTTTTGATGAGACACCAGTAAAAATTGTGTATGACTCAAAATGGAATAATGATTATTCTACTGATTACGAACTAAGAGAAGACAATAGCTATAATATCAAGAGAGAACATGGTGAACTATTTTATGGAACAGATTCAAAATGTCCAAAGTTAATTGTTGATATTAATAATGTATCATAATATATTTATTGTATTAATATTCTACAGAGCATTATTTCATTAAAAATATATTTTGCATTACAGTGTTACGT
This sequence comes from Artemia sp. Qi Xiang Cuo, assembly GCF_049724085.1. NCBI lineage: Eukaryota > Metazoa > Arthropoda > Branchiopoda > Anostraca > Artemiidae > Artemia > Artemia sp. Qi Xiang Cuo. Next base: position 53,724,049 of record NC_142809.1, on the reverse strand, counting down.
GTTCATTATTTTTAGAGTACGCTAGCATATCAAACGTTTAGAATGTCTAATAATACGTCGGAGATGTAAGAAAAGTAATTTGCATACATATATTGTCAGACACATGGTGACAAATTTTATTCTTGATTTCACCTCCTTGATACATACAAAGAGACATTTTATTCAAGAAATTATGACTAAACTCTCATTAAACTATAAACTCTGTCTTGAAGTTAACTCAGGGATACACACTGCATAAAGTTCATTCAAGAAATTATCAAAAAGTTTAATTAAGTAGCAAATTCTTTCAAAAATATGTTAATACGTTTAAGCAATAAATATCTTTAAGCTTAACCCGTCTTTATTCTTTAGAATAGTTTTATTCATTTCATTAAATTATGAAGAAATTGTAAGTAAGTAACAATAGCTTTCTTGAATTCGCTTCCTGGACACAATACAGATATTTAATTCAAGAAATAATAATAAAATCGCAAGTAAGTAATAAAGTCTTTATTGTTTTCCCCTATTGGATACACAATACTGAAATTTCATTCAAGAAATTATGAAGGAATTGTAAATAGGGAACACACTCATGTTACCTCATGGATACACACTGCAGAAATTTCATTTAAGAAATTATCAAAAATTTTAAGTAAGTAGCAAATTCTTTCTTGAATTCGCCTCCTGGGTAAATAAAAAAGACAGTTCATTAAAGAAATTATGAAAAAATTGTAAGTAAGTAGCAAATTCTTTCTTGAAGTCAACTGAAGAATAAACAAAAAAGACATTTCGTTCGAGAAATTATGACAAAAATCCAAGTAAGTAACAAACTCTATATTGTTTTCATGACTTAGATACACGTTGTAGAAATTTAATTCAATAAATTATGAAAAAATTCTCAGTAATTAGCAATTTCTTTCTTGAAGTCAACTCTTTGATACACACTACGGAAATTTCATTTAAGAAATTATGAAAAAAAACAATTTATTTCTTGAAGTCAACTCTTGGATACACAATAAATAAATTTCATTAAAGAAATTATGAAAATATTTTTAAGTAAGTAACAAACTCTTTTTGTTTTAACCTCTTTTATATACAGTACAGATACTTCATTCAAGAAATTATGAAAAAATCGCAAGTAAGTAACTTTTTTTTCTCTTTATCAAAAACAATTTTCACTTAGCTACACGATGTAGAAATTTAATTCAAGAAATTAGGAAAAAATTCACAGTAAGTAACAATTTCTTTCTTGAAGTCAACTCATGGATACACAATACGGAAATTTCAGTCAAGAATTTCATGACTTAGATACACGATGTAGAAATTTGATTCAAGAAATTATGAAAAAATTCTCAGTAAGTAACAATTTCTTTCTTGAAGTCGTCTCTCGGATACACAATGCGGAAATTTCATTCAAGAAATTATGAAAATATTTGTAAGTAAGTAACAAACTCTTTATTGATTTCACCTCTTGGATATACAGTACAGATACTTCATTCAAGAAATTGTGAAAAAATCGCAAGTAAGTAACTTTTTTCTCTTTATCACAAACAATTTTCACTTAGCTAAAGGATGTAGAAATTTAATTCATGAAATTATTGAAAAATTCTCAGTAAGTAACAATTTCTTTCTTGAAGTCAACTCTTGGATACGCAATACGGAAATTTGATTCAAGAAATTATGAAAAAATTGTAACTAAGTAGCAAATTCTTTCTTGAATTTACCTGCTGGACAAACAAAAAAGAAATTTCGTTCAAGAAATTATGACAAAATTCTAAGTAAGTAACAAACTCTTTATTGTTTTCACGAGTTAGATATACGACCTATAAATTTAATTAAAGAAATTATGAAAAAATTATAATTATAAGAAGAAAATTCTTTCTTTAATTAACCTGTTGGATAAAAAAAAAAAAAAAAAAAAAAACAATTAGTTCAAGAAATTTTTACAAAATTCTAATTAAGTAAAAAAATTTATTGTTTTAACGAGTTAGATATAAGATGTAGAAATTAAATTCACGAAATTATTAAAAAAATTATCATTAAGTAACCATTTCTTTCTTGAAGTTAACTCTTGGATACACAATACGGAAATTTCATTAAATAAATTATGAAAATATTTTTAAGTAAGTAACAAACTCTTTATTAATTTCACCTCTTGGATATACAGTACAGATACTTCATTCAAGAAATTATGAAAAAATCGCAAGTAAGTAGCTTTTTTTTCTTTATCACAAACAATTTTCACTTAGCTACACGATGTGGGAAATTTAATTCAAGAAATTATGAAAAAATTTTCAGTAAGTAACAATTTCTTTCTTGAAGTCAACTCTTGGATACACACACTACGGAAATTTCATTCAAGAAATTATAAAAAATATTTGTAAGTAAGTAACAAGCTCTTTATTGATTTCACCTCTTGAATATACAGTACAGATACTTCATTCAAGAAACGTGATTAAACACGTTTTGAAACTACATGCTCTTTGTATGCCTTTCCTTGGCACCTTTCCAAACGAACAGGGATTCCCCACTGGTTCCTACACATTGCAAAAAGTGAGCAGTACGAACACTCCCCGTGGACACCCAGCCTGGATTTTTAGGGACCAAGACGGAGCGATAGGCACATTCGACAGAGCTTTCTTTCATTTTTATAAGGTTCATTGCGCCGCAGTGACGGGCGCCCCCGTAACCTCGACAACATGAACCATAAAAAAATTAAATAAAGCTGTGTCAAATTTGCATATCTCTCCTTATTGGTCTCTAAAAAACCAGTCTGGTTGAAAACGCGGAGTTGTACTGATCACTTTTTTGCACGGTGTAGGACACCGTGTGGAATCCCTGTTCGTTTGGACAGGTGCCAAGGAAAGGCATACAAATAGCATGTAGTTTCAAAACGTGTTTAATCACGTTTCTTGAATGAAGTATCTGTACTGTATATTCAAGAGGTGAAATCAATAAAGAGCTTGTTACTTACTTACAAATATTTTTTATAATTTCTTGAATGAAATTTCCGTATTGTGTTTATACAAGATTTGACTAAAATACGTAAATTTTTAAATAAAGAAAATTTTTTCATAATTTCTTTAATTAAATGTCACTCCTCGTGTATCTATGTTAAAATGTTGTTTGATAAAGAAAAAAAAAAGCAACTTACTTGAGATTTTTTCATAGTTTAATTAATTTAGTATCTGCAATGTATATCCAAGAGGTGAAATTAATAAATAGTTTGTTACTTACTTAAAAATATTTTCATAATTTATTGACTGAAATTTACGTATTGTGTATCCAATAGTTAACTTCAAGAAAGAAATGGTTACTTACTTAGAATTTTTTTAAAAATTTAATGTTTTTAATTTATACAAATTTAAACTAAATATTGAAAAAAAATATGTTTGTTAATTAATTTGTATTTTGTCTTATTTTATTGTAAGAAATGTATTTTTTTTTTTTTTTTTTTTTTTTAAAAAATGTTAATTAAAAAAATAATTTTCTAATAATAATGATAATTTTTTAATTATTTATTTAATTAAATATATAGGTCGTATATATAACTCGTGAAAAAAAAAAAGAGTTTGTTACTTACTTAGAATTTTGTCATAATTTCTTGAACGAAATTTCTTTTTTTGTTTGTCCAGCAGGTAAATTCAAGAAAGAATTTGCTACTTAGTTACAATTTTTTCATAATTTCTTGAATCAAATTTCAGTATTGCGTATCCAAGAGTTGACTTCAAGAAAGAAATTGTTACTTACTGAGAATTTTTCAATAATTTCTTGAATTAAATTTCTACATCATTTAGCTAAGTGAAAATTGTTTGTGATAAAGAGAAAAAAAAGTTACTTAATTGCGATTTTTTCACAATTTATTGAATGAAGTATCTGTACTTTATATCCAAGAGGTGAAATCAATAAAGAGTTTGTTACTTACTTACAAATATTTTAATAATTTCTTGAATGAAATTTCCGCATTGTGCATCCAAGAGACGACTTCAAGAAAGAAATTGTTACTTACTGAGAATTTTTTCATAATTTCTTGAATCAAATTTCTACATCGTGTATCTAAGTCATGAAATTCTTGAATGAAATTTCCGTATTGTGTATCCATGAGTTGACTTCAAGAAAGAAATTCTTACTTACTGTGAATTTTTTCCTAATTTCTTGAATTAAATTTCTACATGGTGTAGCTAAGTGAAAATTGTTTTTGATAAAGAGAAAAAAAAGTTACTTACTTGCGATTTTTTCATAATTTCTTGAATGAAGTATCTGTACTGTATATCCAAGAGTTGAAAACAAAAAGAGTTTTTTACTTACTTACAAATATTTTCATAATTTCTTGAATGAAATTTCTGTATTGTGTATCCAAGAGTTGACTTCAAGAAAGAATTTGTTTTTTTTCATAATTTATTAAATGAAATTTCAGTATTGTGTATCCAAGAGTTGACTTCAAGAAAGAAATTGCTACTTACTGAGAATTTTTTCATAATTTCTTGAATTAAATTTATACAAAGTGTATCTAAGTCATGAAAACAATAAAGAGTTTGTTACTTACTTGGAATTTTGTCGTAATTTCTCGAACAAAATGTCTTTTTTGTATATTCAGCAGGCGAATTCAAGAAATAATTTGCTACTTACTTACAATTTTTTCATAATTTCTTTAATGAACTGTCTTTTTTATTGACCCAGGAGGCGAATTCAAGAAAGAATTTGCTTCTTACTTAAAATTTTTGATAATTTCTTAAATGAAATTTCTGCATTGTGTATCCATGAGGTAACATGAGTGTGTTACCTATTTAGAAGTCCTTCATAATTTCTTGAATGAAATTTCAGTATTGTGTATCCAATAGGGAGAAAATAATAAAGACTTTATTACTTACTTGCGATTTTATTATTATTTCTTGAATTTAATATCTGTATTGTGTCCAGGAAGCGAATTCAAGAAAGCTATTGTTACTTACTTACAATTTCTTCATAATTTAATGAAATGAATAAAACTATTCTAAAGAATAAAGACGGGTTAGGCTTAAAGATATTTATTGCTTAAACGTATTAACATATTTTTGAAAGAATTTGCTACTTACTTACAATTTTTGATAATTTCTTAAATGATATTTCTGCATTGTGTATCCTTGAGGTAACTTCAAGACAGAGTTTGTAGCTTACTTAGAGTTTCGTCATAATTTCTTGAATGAAATGTCTTTTTTTTATTTATCGAGGAGGTGAATTCAAGAAAAAATTTGTCCCCATGTGTCTGACAATAGATGTATGCAAATTCCTTTTCTTACATCTCCGACGTTTTATTAGACATTCTAAACGTTTGATATGCTAGCTTACTCTAAAAATAATGAACACATAACAATGTAATGCAAAATATATTTTTAATGAAATATTGCTATGTAGAATATTAATACAATAAATATATTATGATACATTATTAATATCAACAATTAACTTTGGACATTTTGAATCCGTTCCATAAAATAGTTCACCATGTTCTCTCTTGATATTATAGCTATTGTCTTCTCTTAGTTCGTAATCAGTAGAATAATCATTATTCAATTTTGAGTCATACACAATTTTTACTGGTGTCTCATCAAAAGGCTCAATATGCTTTTCGTCTTTGGTATTATTTGGTTCAATGACTGTTTGACCAATGTCAGTAACGTTTGCTGGTGCTTTGTTTTTCATCGATTCATCTTTATATTCCATCGTGATATTTTCTGACAATGCCCTTTTTATTTTTCTGGCAATTTCACTGTCTAGTATCACATTATTTTTACACAGGTAACAGTTTCGGCACGTAGACAAGATATGGTTTACGATATTAGTAGAAGAGTATGCCTTTCTTTTATTGATCTTCCGTTGAATGCTAATACCTGAAAGGTGACGGTTGGATGTATCAGTAGGTAATGAGTTACCTGCAACAGTAGCAAGGAGTTGTCCTCTATCATCAATGATTATTTTTATATTGGCATTCTCTTTGAGTGCAATCATCTCTGGAGATCTCAATCTCGCATAACCACCAACATAAGAGTTGAATTTTTTCGGTATTCCAAAGAAATTTAATTCCTTACTGTCATGACAATACATGCATACATTTCCAATAGTGCTACCACCTGTACTTGTTTCAAAGTTTAAATATTTCTCTTTGTCGGCAGTCAATGCTACAATAACCTTGTTATGTAAACACACTTTATTAAAATGTTCCATCTTCACTTTTTTTTTTAAAGATATGACTTATGTGTTTATCGTTCCACTGCGTAAAAAATATTGATTTAATACATGCAATAGATTAGGTTGTGTCAATAACCAGTCATAGAATACCAGTGGGAAAGTCACATCGTGTCTCTGACCAATCACAGAGCGCTGTCAATAACCGGTCATAGAATGCCAGTGGGAAAGTCACATCGTGTCTCTGACCAATCATAGAGCGCAATTGTTAGAACTTTCATCATACTTTTACATTTTGATTTATGTACAGAAAGAAAAAAATAAATAAAGTTGAGAAATTTCGAAGTTCTAAAAAAGTTTGAATTAAACACTTTTAGGATATTGAGTGTCTTTACTGAAAAACTAGTGCATTACAGAGTCTCTCAAACCCCTTAAAGCTATTTTAAAATATACAAAAACTACTTATTTAACACAAAAATTTCTTTTTTAATGACCACCAAGTAAAGAAAAACCACACGGAAAAAGGCATCTGAGTCTCTCAAACCCACTAAATCTCTTTTAAAATATAAAAAAAATACGTCATTAAAAATAATTGTTATATTATTTATAATCAAAATTTAATAAACTAATCAATGTATGATTATTAAGATTATAACTTACACCTTTTTTATATTTTAAAATATTCAAAAACTAATTATTTACCACAAAAATTTCTTTTTTAAAGACCACCAAGTAAACAAAAAACACAAGGAAAAAGGCAACAGAGTCTCACAAACCCCAAACAGCTCTTTTAAAATATAGAAAAACTACTTAATTCACACAAAAATTTAGTTTTTAATGACTACCAAGAAAGGAAAAAACACACGGAATTAGGCAACTGAGTCTCTCAATCCCCTTAAAGCTCTTTTAAAAGATTCAAAAACTACTTATTTAACACAAAAATATCTATTTTTAAGACAAACAAGTAACGAAAAATCACACTGAATTTGTCAACTGAGTCTCACAATCCCCGTAAAGCTATTTTAAAAGATACAAAAACTAATTATTAAACACAAAAATTTTGTTTTTAATGACTACCAAGTAAAGAAAATTCACACGGAATCAGGCAACTGAGTCTCTCAATCCCCTTAAAGCTCTTTTAAAAGATACAAAAACTACTTATTTAAAAATAAAATTTTGTTTTTAATGACCTTCAATTAAAGAAAAATCACACGGAATTTTGCAACTGACTCTCTCAATCCCCGTAAAGCTCTTTTAAAAGATACAATCCAAAGTAATAAAAAAAAATCATTAGATTTTAATTTAACTAAAGACAAGAAATATAAAAAGGAAATTGGCGACTGAGTCTATCACTCCCCTTAATTCTCATTTAAAAGTTAAAAAACTACTGATTTAACACAAAATTTTAGTTTTTAATGACCACCAAGTACATAAAAATCACACGGAATTAGGCCACTGAGTCTCTCAATCCCCGTAAAGTTCTTTTAAAAGATACAATAACTACTTATTTAACACAAAAATTTCGTTTTTAATGACCATCAAGTAACGAAAAATCACACTGAATTAGGCAACTGAGTCTCTCAATCCCCGTAAAGATCTTTTAAAAGATACAAAAACTACTTATTTAACACTACAATTTCGTTTTTAATGACCAACAAGTAAAGAAAAATCACACGGAATTAGGCTACTGAGTCTCTCAATCCCAGTAAAGATCTTTTAATAGATACAAAAACTACTTATTTAACATAAAAATTTCGTTTTTAATGACAAACAAGTAAAGAAAAATCACACGGAATTAGGCAACTGAGTCTCTCAATCCCCATAAAGCTCTTTTAAAATATACAAAAACTACTTATTTAACAAAAAATTTTCGTTTTCTAATGACCTTCAAGTAAATAAAAATCACACGGAATTAGGCAACTGAGTCTCTCAATCCCCGTAAAGCTCTTTTAAAAGATACAAAAACTACTTATTTAACAAAAAAATTTCGTTTTTAATGACCATCAAGTAAAGAAAAATCACCCGGAATTAGGCAACTGAGTCTCTCAATCCCCGTAAAGATCTTTTAAAAGATACAAAAAATACTTATTTAACAAAAAAAATTCGTTTTTAATTAACAACAATTAAAAAAAAATCACAAGGACTTAGGCAACTGAGTCTCTCAATCCCCGTAAAGATCTTTTAAAAGATAAAAAAACTACTTATTTAACACAAAAATTTCGTTTTTAATGAACATCAAGTAAATAAAAATCACACGGAATTAGGCAACTGAGTCTCTCAATCCCCGTAAAGTTCTTTTAAAAGATACAAAAACTACTTATTTAACACAAAGAACCCCCATGTAACTGAACCCCTGTATAACTGAAACCCCTGTACAACTGAACCTCCGTGCTAAATTTCATTACGTTTAATATCTAGTCACCAAATGCTCCAAGCCTCAGAAGAAAAAGGGATTTTGAAAACAGGGAGCCCGATTTACGAAAAAAAAAAGGGATACCCCCCGTGCAACTGAACCCCCCTTGTAACTGAACCCGTGTATAACCGAAATCCCTCCGTGCAACTGTATCCTCTTTAACTGAACCCTCGTGCAACTCACTCCTCTATGCACCCCACCCCCCGCCTAACACTGTTCAGCCCTTTCTTTTTAAATTGACAATATTTTTCAAAAGTTACTTACGTATTATACAGACCACATCGGCGAGGTAAAGCTAGGTCAAGTCACAATGTCATTCTATCGTTACTTTTCAATTAAGCTATTGAATACTTTCTAGAAATGCCCCTTTTAAGCGTCTATGAAAATATCTTTTCGCAAATATCTTTTCGCAAAAAAAAAAAATCGTAAATCTCGTAAACTAAATAAGTAATTAACCTTTTCAAATGCATGACTCGTTCTATTAATGAAACCCATGAAACGAATAGCCAAGTTTTTAAAAAAAAACCTACTAATCAACTTACAGATGAATGACCACGGATTTAACAAAAAAAAAAAACTTGTATATCATGAACTAGAAATCTACGTCAGAAAAAACTTGTCCTTAATAGGACCGGTATTAAATGAGCCTGGTAACCCAATTACTTGAAAGTACACACACAACCTGTTTGGTACGGGCACGTACGCAAAGTATATACCTTCAAGCAAATTCTATATGATATTTCAAATTACTATACCATCTATAGAAATGATACCTCTTTGCAAATGACCCTGGTAACCGTCCAATGCATTGAAAACTTACACACATATCTATGCCTTAGGCGTAAGTTTGAATGTAAGTTTTCAATGCATTGTACTCTTACTACTGTCCTCAGGGGCTTGGGTCGACCCCGGAGTTTTAATATCTGATGTTTAAACTATTCTTAACAAAATGGTCACCTCAAAATTTTCATCGGATGGCTATGGGGAAGAAAAGGGCACGGAGGGGGGAGGAGCTTGTTGCCCTCAGATCTCTTTTGACTTTGATAAAGTGAACTAGAATTTTATTTTCCAGTCAAAGGAGCCCTCTCTGAAGTTTATACGAGCTTCCCTTTCATAAGAACCATATACGGCCCCAGGATATAACTTACAACAACTGCCCCCGGGCCCTGGGGGATTGTGTCGACACTGGAGTTGTTGTTATCTGGCCTTTCAAAAGTGGTTTTTGTCATCCTTGGACTTATTATTATCTGATGTTTGAACTATTTTTAACTAAATGGCTATCTCTAAATTTTCAATCAAATGGGCCCTCTCTGAAGTCATAAGCTCTCTGAAGTTTATACGAGCATCCCTTTCAGAAGAACCATATATGCCCCCAGGGCATAACTTACGACGCTTGCCCCCGATCCCTGGGGGTTTGTGTCGACGCCGGAGTTTTCGTTATATAATCTTTGAACTATTTTAAAAAATGTCTATCTCAAGGTTCCTTTCGGATGGGTTTGTGGAAAAAAGACGTGGAAGGGGGGGGGGGGGGCTACCTGCCCACCGCACGCTTTTGAATCTTTAAAAGTTAACTAGAACGTTCAATTAACAAACAAATGAGCCCACTCTGAAGATTAAACGAGAATCCCTTCCATAAGAACCATATATGCCCCAAGGGAATAACTTGCAAATCCTGCCCCCGGGTCCTGGGGAGCTTTGTCGACACCGGAATTTTTTTTATCTGACCTTTGAATTATTTTTAACAAAATTGCTATCTCAAAATTTTTATCGGATACATTTGGGGACTAAGATGCATGGGGGGAGATGGTTGCCCTCTGATTTCTTTTGACTCTTAGAAAGTGAACTAGAACTTTCAATTTCCAATCAAATTAACCCTCTCTGAAATTTATACGAGCATCTCTTCCATAACAGCTATATATGCCCCCCAGGCATAACTTACAACGCCTGCCCCGGTTCCTGAAGGATTGTGTTGAACCCGGAGTTTTTGTTATATGATACTTGAACCATTTTGAAAAAAATGGCTCTCTCAAAGTTATTATCGGATGGGTTTGAGGAAAATAGCGCATGGGGGGATAGTTGACCTCTGATATCTTTTGATTCTCTTAAAAATTGAACGACGACTTTCAATTTACAATCAAATAAGCCCTCTCCGTAGTTTATTCGAGCTTTCCTTCCATTAGAACCATATACGCCCCCATAACAACATTTACAACGCCTACCCCCGGGCCCTGGGGGGTTGTGTCGACACCGGAGTTTTGTTATCTAATTTTCGAACTATTTAAAAAAAAATGGCTATCTAAAAATTTGTAGCGGATGGGTTTGGGGAAAAAAGGCGTGAGGAGGGGGCTAGTTGCACAGGCAAAAATATGTTCACGCATAAGCGTGTTCTTCTACACAGGCATTTCGTAATAAGCATAATAGGGCTGTTCTTAGACCCTGGTGCCGCGCCGATGAGGGAAGACAAGCGGTGGCGGGGCCAGAAATAGCGCACCACGCCGCGCCGCCGGTAAGATGTCAGCGACGCGCCGCCGGCGCGATCAATGTTGACCGCAAAATTAATGTTTTCATCATTCTATCTTAAATCACAGCTTAAATTTACAACAGATTCGAGCCTATTCATGAGTTCAAAAATTCACAAGTCGCTGGTTGGGAAACTGGTCTTCTTCGTTATTCATCAAGAGAAGTAGAAATCTGGTAGAAACGAAATGGCTGTAGCGTTTCAGAACCCTTGCATAGTATGAGTAGTTGAAGTATCTATTAGCTATGTATTCTTAACATATATAATTATCAAAATTAGTAGTTTTTTTCATCGAGCATTACTGCCTACAAAACTTCAAATACCATAAGTAGAGATGCCCCTATTGATCGTGTCAGTACACCAAATTTGGGCATAGAGTTATTAGGGAGAACACGTAGTTAATGGGGTCAATGACCTCTTTTTCCAAAGGTGCTGTTGTTGTTGTTGTTTTGGGCAAGTGCATGCTCGAGGTGAATTATATGAGTTTCCAGAAATAGGAAAAAGTATTTGTTGTTGTTGTTGTTTTGGCCAAGTGTATGCTCGAGGCAAATGTTATGAGTTTCCAGAAATAGAAAAAGTTAGATCACTTGTTTCCTTCTCAGCCAATCAGCGACCCGTTACATAACAATTCACCCTTGAGATTTCGTATATAACGGGCATGCAATGTGATTAAATTATCAGAAAGTATTTTGACATAGTTGATGACACAAGAATGGATAAATTTGACTCTTTAGAAGCCTTGCCAAATTCAATTTGCAATGTAAGTTCTGATTTAATACATTTTTATTTTTTATTTTCAAAGTAAAATTATTTTCCTTGGTCACCCTCCAGTATATTCAGGTAAATCCCCCCCCCGCCCACTCTAGTACAAACATCACTATACAATCTTGATACTCGATAGAAAACATAAAATATGTTCCTTTTACCCTCAAAACCTAACCCCCTCCCTCATTGTCTTTACAATCAAAATTCTCGCAAATAGAAATAATTATCTTTTTGATAAATTATAGCTTTTCTTTATTGTGATTTTAAAGTGTCCACTGACTCCTGCCAATTCTTAATGCAATATGCCGCTCTGGTTTGCACAAGGCTCTCCGGCGCGAGGCCTATAATTAGCTCTGACCCTTTTTTAAAGCACTTCCTGTTCGTTAGCGGTTTAGTCTCAAAGGTTTCACAGATTCAAAGGGATGCGACTAGTTTATTTCACGAAATTTTTACGTTGTGCTTTACTGAAATGTGATAAATGCTTTTCTAGACAAAATTATGGTTAGCCCAGGGAGGGGGGAACTAATTTTCCTTCTGTAAAAAAAGGGGGAATTATCCCTTATTTGAACTTTTATTTAGCCCTCATTCATATTCAGAATAATTTCTGTTCGTTTTAAATTTTAATTGCAGTCCTTACTTTCAGTTAGAAAAAAAAACTTGTTTTTATTTATTGGATAACTGAAAAAGAGCCATAGCTTAGATCAATGCTTCGATGTTTGGCTAAATATGTAAAAGACTAAATATTCACATTTTCAACGTTTAGTATAAATCCTTCTGTAAAAAAAGGGGGAATTATCCCTTATTTGAACTTTTATTTAGCCCTCATTCATATACGGAATAATTTCTGTTCGTCTTAAATTTTAATTGCGCTCTTTACTTTCAGTTAGAAAAAGAAAGTTGTTTTTATTTATTGGATAACTGAAAAAGAACCATAGCTTAGATCAATGCTTCAATGTTTGGCTAAATAAGTAAAAGACTAAATATTCACATTTTCAACGTTTATTATTATGGGGGATTTTGTTCAAACAGCTTAGAAACAAACTAGGCCGACTTTCATAGGCTGAATTTTCAACGGCTCAGTGAGCCGTAATTCATCTTTCACAGATTCAAAAGGATGCGACTAGTATATTTCGCGAATTTTTTTTTACGTTGTGCTTTACTGAAATGAGATAAATGCTTTTCTAGACAAAATTATGGTTAGTGGGGGGTATTAGGGTACTAATTTTTCTTCTATAAAAAAAGGGGGAATTATCCCTTATTTGAACTTTTATTTAGCCCCCATTCATATACGGAATAATTTCTGTTCGTTTTAAATTTTAATGGTACTCCTTACTTTCAGTTAGAAAAAAACTTGTTTTTTTTTATTGGATAACTGAAAAAAAAACATAGCTTAGATCAATGCTTCGATGTTTGGTTAAATAAGTAAAGACTAAATATTCACATTTTCAACGTTTAGTATTAGGGGGTATTTTCTTCAAACAGCTTAGAAACAAACTAGGCCGACTTTTATAGGCTGAATTTTGAACAGCTCAGTGAGCCGTAATTCATCTTTCACAGATTCAAAAGGATGCGACTAGTATATTTCACGAATTTTTTTTTATGTTTTGCTTTACTGAAATGAGATAAATGCTTTTCTAGACAAAATTATGGTTAGTGGGGGGGATGGGGTTACTAATTTTCCTTCTTTAAAAAAGGGGAAATTATTTTTCATACTAACTTTTTTCTCTTCTTTAAGGCAAATTCTGAAGAATGCCCGTCGCCACCAAGTAAGAGAGCAAGGGGCAAGGCAAATTGTGAAGAATGCCCGTCGCCTCCCTGTAAGAGAGCTAGGGTCCAAGATAAAACCCATCTGAGGGAGTCAGTTATACAATATGGCCGCTGTCCGATGCCCTCTAGCTCTACACTGCCTGCCCTAGCTTCATCTGCACAGGCGACAATACAACCAGCTCGAAAACCCAAAAGAGAGTGGATGGATGCTTTCAATGCCGCATTTGCGGAAAATTGTGAGGTAGCTTACCCGTCATCCTCTTATCCTACATTGTCGAGGGTCTCAGAAACTATACAAAATCATGAGGTTGCCCTCGAACACACGCTACCTGGACCATCTGGCACCCAAGTGCAGCCAGGATTTGCAAATGTGAGCATTTTTCCTACCTATCTTATAGAAATACATATCTATTTCTTCCAATGTTTTTTTTTTAGTCTTTTCTTTTCACTATTTTTCAATACTGTGTAAAAGTGTATCTCAGAGATATTAAAATATTAACACCTCGCCCCCAACCATTATTTTAAATTTCTCTGCTCCCCCCTCCCTCCCTCAGAGATATCTAAATATAATGTAATTTTTTTTGCTTGTCAACCCGCTCTTTTTTCTAATCTTTACTATTTTCTCTGTCCCCCCCACTGTTGCTATCTCTTCGCAGCTATCTCATAAGCGAATATTTTTCATGGGTAATTTCTAGTCAATTAATGCTCACCGCCCTTGAAACTCTATGAATGCTATTTTTTTCACAATTGAATATTATCTAGTTTTAAGAGAAGAAGAAGGAACTGAGAGATTATTCCCATTTATCTATCTGTCACATATGAATCCCGTGATTTGCGCAAGGATATTTTTAAAATAGCTTTCAATCTTACAACTTGCCGCTAAGATTTTAGCGAGGGGAAACATTGTTGACAATATACTGAGTTAACGGATCTCGGCATTTAATTGTGTATTTTCCTGCCTTTTGAAGTTCAGTCTTGGAAATCGGAACACTCGCGCGGCGGTTTACAATAATTGTGAGCTAGTGAGGAGTTCACCGAACCAGTAGAACTGGGAATTAGAGAGAAATAGCGACTTATGCAGTCTAAGCGAATATTTCAACTTTTGGTGGACATTATGTAATGGGGGCTGGGAGCCACGTGGTGGGGGTCGGGAAGCGCCGGTGGGCCCGAAAAGCGCTGCAAGAAGCGCTGCGGGCCCAAGCAGCGCCGCGAAAAAAAAACAGTAGGGCTGATTTGAACACTTTGAAAATAAGCTATTTTTTAACAAAATCAAATTGCCGCCTTCTATGTAAAGAGATGTTTTAGATTGTAAATATCTTATATTAAGTTGGAAATTGACTGCTTTCAGAATATCGATAGTTGTGGGGGGGGGGACAATGAATTAACCAAATGCTACTCTGCGCATACTACTACTACTACTAAGCGCTGACTTTAAATAATTATCCAAATTTTAAAAACAGTAGGGATGATTTGAACACTTTGAAAATAAGCTATTTTTTTCATTTATAGATTGGAGCATTGGTCCCTTATTCATTATCACCATCGTCATCAGTTGGAGGAGAGGAGCTCTCCAACAACAATTCAACATGGGACGATAGCATTTTACATGACAGTCAAATACCTGATAATATTGATGAGTTTATAGATGATTTTCTTTTTAATGTAGATTATAGCGCAGTTGGGCAGGGGGACTTGAGCCAAAATACACTACAGCTTTTGGAGGATTTTACAAACGAATTAACTGGGAACCCTCCTCCTCCTCTTGCCTCCGATACCCTAACAAATCCACTTCAAACAACTGAAGTGGAACATTCGCAGACCCCAAATATTGTTGAACAACTTGGGGGAGGGAGTGTTGATAATATACAAGAGAGGGAGGGGGTACAACTTTTCCAGACTTTCAATTATCTAATACAATTTTAAATGCAATAGTTGTTTACACTGCGACTTTTGGGGATCCATTTAAATCACTTATGGGGTGAAAATTTGTGTTTGATCCCGTAGAAATTGTGCATGAATATGTAGATAAAATTCGTGCACTCCTGGAGAACCAAATTCAATTGTGGGGGAGGGATTCAATTAAGGTTTCTATTGTTTTAAAAGTGTTTTATTTAAATGAGGGGAAAAGCGAAGTTTATTATCATTATGTACATTCCGAGATGCGTTGGATCTATCCGAATTTAGAAAATTTTGAAAGTTTTTTTTTCGGAATGGGTAGGTCAAATTATAGCGCATCTTGAAAACTTTAACGAAAACGGGAGCGGGTCAGTAGTTTTATTTATTGAAAATTTAAGTGTAAATATTTGTAAATTTAAGAAAGATTTTATTTTAAGAGGGGGTGGGTAAAGGGCAGTGGTTTTAAATTATAATCCAGATCTAGTAGGTTGTAAAGTTGTCCAGAAGATCTGTTTTGAAACAGGTCAAAAATGTTTCAAGTATGATTTCCTCATATCAGCATTCGAGCCTCTAGCACGTGACGCTACCAAGACGAATTTAGATCATTGGGCTGTACATGGAAAGGAGGTGTCCAATTTCCCAATTGTAGATTTTTTTGTTTAGAGGGGAAATACCCAGTAACGCTACGATCCATAGATATTTATGAAAGGGCTAATGCCCATTTAAATATCGGCGTTACTGTGGTTCAGTATGAAACTGAATTTGAAGATGGGGTTTGTTAAAAAAGAAGGGGGTGGTTTTCCCTGTAAGGGGCCCGTCAATTAAATTAGTCAAACACTGGGTTTGGTTGTTGTATACACCACCTAGTGACCTTACCAATTCAATTGGCCATTTTAACCCTATTACCGACATTAGTAGAGTTCTGGGGGAGGGTAAGAAACAGAGTGCCCGTTTCTACTGTCCGACATGCCTCTCTAGATTTTGGAGTGAATTAAAGCTGCAAAATCATATGAGGCATTGTAGACGGCATGGCTACCAGACAGTGGAAACGGTTTCAGGGGATAGGTCCATTTTACGCTTCAAAAATTTCCAAAACACCCTCCTCCAGTGCAACAAAATATCTTTAGACTGTGAAGCTAAGCTGGTGGAGGTGAACAATCCCCGATTTCCAAATCGAGTCAAAGAACACCAGGCTATTGTAGTGTCCTATGCTCATACGCAAAGAGACAGTTCTAACACCATGCGGTTGTTAGAAATAGTAGAAAAATTGGATGAGGGGGACGAGTGCATGGTCAAGAACACTGCATTTGACTTTGCACCGGTGCTTTGTCCGCTCGGATCGGTTGACAAGACGCGGTCCCCATGAAAAACATACCCTCCCCTCATTGAACGTTCTACAAAAAGGTTCTGATCTACATCTGTAATTAGGCCTATTTCCTCCCTGATAATTTTTTAAATCAAATCCATCACTAAATGGGGTGTGGAAAAATAGTAGCCTATATCTAACCCGAACTCTGAATAGATTTGGTCTGTGTTCTTACAGGCTATATCCAACAGAGTTAAAACGTCACTGGCCAAGTACAGTCTACAATAATCCCACACATTTTTACGATTCCCCTTAGACCACACCTTCTTGGCACACTCATACTCCTCGGCTGTGCATTCACTACTGGTCAGTGAATTGTAAAAAGCTTCAATTGGAGGTAGTTTCACCTCGCTTAAGCGAGCGCCAGAACAGTAATAGTCGTATGCGTATACACCTTTGCAGGTCAACAGGTCATACATTTCACTGTCTGTAAAGTGCTGTTTAAGCAAGGGAAAGCTATCAAAATTGTCGCTTTTCTGCACTTGAATCAATTGACTCAATGCCTTGGGAAAAAAACTAAAGGAATCTAAAAACCTGATTTTATTCCAACACGTATGCCTATTATCCAGTGCCTGCCGTTTCAGTTAAAGAAGCAACAACGTTTCGGCCAATTGTGTGATAATTCTTAAGATAAATTAACTATCATCCCATAGACAATCTACTCCCCCTCCCCCCTGTGCATACGAACCCGTGCCGGTAAAATAAATTTTAAGTCGTAATTTGAGTTGTGAATAAAAATTGGGATAAAAAACTGCTGGCTAACATTTAAGTTACACGATTGATGCGCTACCCCTCTAAAATTACTACCCCCAGATAATATTTCCTGCCACAAGTGATTATGATCCCTGACTTTCCCCCTCCCCCCTCTTTTTCCTTTAGTCCCCTTATCCCCCTCTACAAACTCCCCCTTACAAACCCAACATATTTTTTGATTTTTAATCGCGAGACGATCCTCTGCAGACAAAACCATTGGATAATGGATATTTCTAAAACGAGAAATAGCACCATTAGCTAAGCCAATTAGCTTAGACAGTGCAGTGACCATACACTCCTTCTCATCCAATGTTTCTACTATTTCTAACAACCGCTTGGTGTTAGAATTATCTCTTTGAGCATGGGCATAGGACACTGCAATAGCCTGGTGTTCCTTGATTCGATTTGGAAATCGGGGATCGTTCACCTCCACCAGCTTAGTTTCACAGTCTAAAGATATTTTGCTGCATTGGAGGAGGGTGTTCTGGAACTTTTTGAAGCGTAGAATGGCCCTATCCCCTGAAACCGTTTCCACTGTCTGATAGCCATGTCGGCTACAGTGCCTCATGTGATTTTGGAACTTTAGTTCACTCCAAAATCTAGAGAGGCCTGTCTGACAGTAGAAACATACCCCCTTATGCTTACCACCCCCCAGAACTCTACTGATATCTGTAGTAGGATTAAAATGGCCAATTGAATAGGCAAGGTCACTAGATGGTGGTGTATACAGCAACCAAATCCAGTGTTTGACCAATTCAACCCACGGACCCCTCACTGGGAAAACTATCCCCTTCTTTTTTAACGAACCCCATCTGCAAATTCAGTTTCACACTGAACCACAGTAACACCGATATTTAAAGGGGCATTGGCCCTTTCATAAATATTTATAAACCTTAGCGTTACTGGGTATTTTCCTTCTAAACAAGAGAAATCTACAATTGGGAAATTGGACCCTTCCTTCCCATGTACAGCCCAGTGATCTAAATTCGTGTTGGTAGCGTCACGTGCTAGAGGCTCAAATGCTGACATGAGGAAAGCATACTTGAAACATTTTTGACCTGTTTCAAAACAAATTCGCTGGACACCACGACAACCTTCTAGATCTCGATTATATTTTAAGACTATACCCTCATCCCTATGCCCCCCTCTTAACATAAAATCTTTCTTAAATTTACAAATATTTACACTTAAATTTTCAACAAAAAGAACTGCAGACCCACTACCGTTTTCGTTATAGTTCTCAAGATGCGCAATAATTTGTCCTACCCACTCTCTAAAAACACTCTCAAAGGTTTTTAAATTCGGATAAATCATGCGCATCTCAGAACGTATATAATGATAATAAACTTCACTTTTCCCCTCATTTAAATAGAAAACTTTTAAAAAAATAGAAACCTTAATTGAATCCCAACCCCCCCACAACTGAATTTTGCTCTCCAGTAGTACACGAATTTATCTAAATACGCGTGCACAATTTCTATTTGATCAAACACAAATTTTCCCCCCATAAGTGAATTAAATGGATCCCCAAAAGGGAAAAGTCACAGTGTAGACAACTATATTATTTAATATTGATTTTGACAGCAATAAGTCTGGAAAAGTTGTACCCCCTCCCCCTCTTGTATATTATCAACACCCCCTCCCCCACTTTGTTCAATATTTCGGGTATGTGAATGCTCCACTTCAGTTGTTACAAGTGGATTCGTTAGGGTATCGGGGGTTGGAGGAGGAGAAGGAGGGTTCCCAGTTAATTCGTTTGTAAAATCCTCCAAAAGCTGTAGTGTATTTTGGCTCAAGTCCCCCTGCCCAACTGCGCTATAATCTACATTAAAAAGAAAATCATCTAAAAAGTCAACAATATCAACCGGTATTTGACTGTCATGTAAAATGCTATCGTCCCATGTTGAATTGTTGTTGGAGAGCTCCTCTCCTCCAACTGATGATGATGGTGATATTGAATAAGGGACCAATGCTCCAATCTATAAATGAAAAAATAGCTTATTTTCAATGTGTTCAAATCATCCCTACTGTTTTTAAAATTTGGATTATTATTTAAAACACGCTTAGTAGTAGTAGTAGTAGTAGCAGTTTGCACATAGTAGCATTTGGTTAATTCAACTGAAAGTTCCAATTTCCAACTTAATATAAGATATTTACAATCTAAAACGCCGCTTAACATAAAATTGACAATTTGATTTTGTTCAAACAATCCCCTTTCCCAATTTCCAAAACTTAATACTCCCCCCTCCGAACCGCTCTGTCCTTTCCCATAAAACAATAAAATTCAATTGTAAAAAGTAGCATTTTGAGTTTAATAGTTGAGGGATAGCAGATAAACTAGAAATTAACTAAAAATATCATCATGAGATATCGAAGAGATAGCAACAGTGGGAGGGGGACAGAGAAAATAGTAAAGATTAGAAAAAAGCGCGTTTTGACTTCCAAAAAAAAAAAATTACATTATTTTTATATATATCGGAGGGAGGGAGGGGGAGGTAGCAGAAAAATTTAAAACAATGGTTGGGGGCGAGGGATTAATATTTTAATATCTCTGAGATACACTTTTACACAGTGTTGAAAAATAGTGAAAAGAAAAGACTAAAAAAAACATTGGAAGAAACAGATATGTATTTCTATAAGATAGGTAGGAAAAATGCTCACATTTGCGAATCCTGGATGCGCTTGGGTGTTGGATGGTCCAGGTAGCCTTTGTTCTAGGGCAAGATCAATATTTATCATAGTTCCTGAGACCCTTGACAATGTAGGATAAGAGGATGACGGGTAAGCTACCTCACAATTTTCCGCAAATGCGGCATTGAAAGTATCCATCCACTCTCTTTTGGGTTTTCGAGCTGGTTGTATTGTTACCTGTGCAGATGAAGCTTGGGCAGGCAGTGTAGAGCTAGAGGGCATCGGACAGCGGCCATATTGTATAACTGACTCCCTCACATGGGTTTTATCTTGGACCCTAGCTCTCTTACTGGGAGGCGACGGGCATTCGTCACAATTTGCCTTACCCCTTACTCTCTTACTGGGTGGCCACGGATATTCTTCACAATTTGCCTTAAATAAGATAAAAAAGTTATTATGGAAAATAATTTCCCCTTTTTTAAAGAAGGAAAATTAGTGTCCCCTCTAACCATAATTTTGTCTACCCCCCCCCCCCCCTAAATTTAGGAAAATTAACCCACCCTAGGTCTACCCTCTCATTGAGCTAATTTTGCAATTTATTCAAGTGCATGACAGATCAATAAAGAATGTATCTTACTGCCTTTTATTCAAATGTTATAGCCAAAATCAATAAAATGTCGAAGAGAAATGGTTAGACACTGAAGTCGAAAACAATTATGGTAAAAAAAATTATCTTTTCATTTCTATTTTTTCACTATTAAAAATGCTAACCCCCCTCCCCAACAATAATCCTGGATACAAAATTGACCCCCTCCCCTGAATTTAGAAAAATTAAGCCACCCTAGGTCTACCCTCTCATTGAGTTAATCTTGCAATTTATTCAAGCGCAAGACAGATCAATAAAGAATATATCTTACTGCCTTTTATTCAAATGTTATAGCTAAAATCACTAAAATGTCGAAGAGAAATGGTTAGACACTGAAATCGAAAACAATTATGATAAAAAAAATTATCTTTTAATTTATATTTTGTCACTATTAAAAATGCTAACCCCCTCCCCAGCAAAAATCCTGGATATAAAATTGACCCCCTCCCCTAAATTTAGGAAAATTAAACCACCCTAGGTTTACCCTCTCATTGAGTTAATCTTGCGATTTATTCAAGCGCAAGACAGATCAATAAAGAATATATCTTACTGCCTTTTATTCAAATGCTATAGCTAAAATCACTAAAATGTCGAAGAGAAATGGTTAGACACTGAAGTCGAAAACAATTATGGTAAAAAAAATTATCTTTTCATTTCTATTTTTTCACTATTAAAAGTGCTAACCCCCTCCCCAAGAAAAATCCTGGATACAAAATTGACCCCCTCCCCTAAATTTAGGAAAATTAAACCACCATAGGTTTACCCTCTCACTGAGTTAATCTTGCGATTTATTCAAGCGCAAGGCATATCAATAAAGAATATATCTTACTGCCTTTTATTCAAATGTTATAGCTAAAATCGCTAAAATGTCAAAGAGAAATGGTTAGACCCTGAAATAGAAAACAATTATGACAAAAAAAATAATCTTTTCATTTCTATTTTTTCACTATTATAAGCATTAACCACCTCCCCAACAAAATCCTGTACACCTGTTCCCCTTCGGGGAATATGAAAGAAACTTTATCGACAGAAAGCCTGACCCGTTTCACCTCTCCAAATAGAAATTGCATAGGCCTGCGCTAAATTATTGCAATTGTCTGAAAGTGTTTTAATTTTGACGGAGAAACAGTTCCTTTGACTTGGCCGCCGCTATTGTAAACACATAGGAAATGGGTGACAGCTAATCTTAACCTCGCGCAGAGCATTATGTCAAAACAGAACGGTATAATCCTTTAAAAATTGACAGAAGTCAGTGCTCGCTTTTAGCTAGGATATAGAATACCTAAAACTGCATAAATTTAACGAAAAGAAAATTATTTCTATTATGAGAATTATCATTGTAAAAACAATGAGGGAGGGGGTTAGGTTTTGAGGGTAAAAAGAACATATTTTATGTTTTCTATCGAGTATAAAGATTGTATAGTGATGTTTGTACTAAGCCGTTTGAAGAATTTCTTATTTTTAGGTGTTTCTGTTCTTTTCTGGTTTTAATCTGCATTGAGCATGCCTCGTTTGATGCATTTAAAATATTAGCGGTATTTTTTTTTATCTTTCCTTATCCTTTTTCGGTAGCTGGTATTTACCCCCCACCGCCAGAAAAAACAGACCGAGGAAAATAATCCCCACGGAAAATATCCCTAAGAAAAGACATGGAAAAATACCCCCTCCCCCCCCCCCAACGAAAGATATCATCCCATGCAGCAGATTGGTCTCCAATCTCTTTGAAAATAATCTGTTTCACTTCTCCAAAATAGAGCATTGTATAGGACTACGCTCAATTATTGCAATTGTCTGAAAAATGTGTTTTTAATTTAACGGAGAAAAAGTTCCTTTGACTTGGCACCGCGTTCGTAAAAACACAGGAAAAGGGGGACAAAACTCATTACGTCAAACCAGAGTGGCATATTGCATTAAAAATTGGCAGAAGTCAGTGGACACTTTAAATCACAATAGAGAAAAGCTATAATTTACCGAAAAGATAATTATTTCTATTTGCGAGAATTTTGATTGTAAAACAATGAGGGAGGGGGTTAGTTTTTGAGGGTAAAAAGAACATATTTTATGTTTTCTATCGGGTATAAAGATTGTATAGTGATGTTTGTACTAGAGAGGGTGGGGGGAGGGGATTTACCTGAATATACTGGAGGGTGACCAAGGAAAATAATTTTATTTTGAAAATAAAAAATGAAAATGTATTAAATCAGAACTTACATTGCAAATTGAAGTTGCCATGGCTTCTAAAGAGTCAAATTTATCCATTATTGTGTCATCAACTATGTCAAAATACTTTCTGATAATTTAATCACATTGCATGCCCGTTATATACGAAATCTCAAGGGTGAATTGTTATGTAACGGGGAAATCATATGTAAGCAAGCCCTCTGATTGGCTGAGAAGGAAACACGTGATCTAACTGTTTCCTATTTCTGGAAACTCATAACATTCGCCTCGAGCATGCACTTGGCCAAAACAACAACAACAACAGCTAATAAATTGACCTTGGAAAAAGAGGTCATTGACCCCATTAACCACGTGTTATCCCTAGGGACTCTATGCCCATATATGGACTCCCGTTGGGAGTATAAGATAGCTTTCTACTACCGTATCACGAGTAGTTGAAGTATCTATTAGCTACGTATTCTTAGCATAAATAATTCTCTAAATTAGTAGTTTTTTTCATCGAGCATTACTGCCTACAAAACTTCAAATACCGTATCACAAAATTCGTCAGTTATCTGGGTAAAAACTTTGACTATAACTTTGAACTTAGAAGCTTAACTTTTTCATAATGACCTTTGCCTATATCTGTTTTGTCACCTTTAAAACAGTTGAAATGGGCGACTTTGATATTGATTGTTTTTTTGTTTTTTTTTTGCTCTTTTGGATTCCTAAAAATCCTTCTTGTATTAAAAACTGGTTTTTAATAACAATTTTAAAAAACTGCATTTTAAGGCTTTTTTTTGGCTTCTTTATAGAATATATGTCATGTAGGCTAAGGCTGAACTACTGCTTTTTTATTGCTTTTGGCTGCTCTTTTGGATATTATTCATTTTTTCTTTTGGGGATTCATTCCAAAGTATAAACAGATAAATACATAACATCAGTCAAATTATAAACTGCATCTAAAAGGAGTAAATTTATCAAATTGAAAAATACATGATGAACACTTCACATGAGAACATTTCAATTACAATGAAACAAAAAACACTTAATGGTTTATTTGGTATGAAGAAAAATGAAGTTCCAGCTATCTTCTTTGGTAAAAAATTAAGAGCTCATCCGTTTTAAATGTAATTAAATTAAATAATATGCAGACTGAAGTAGCTCCAGGAAGATGTTGGGATTTTCATCCTAGTTCGTCACTTTTAATCCAAACAAAAAGGTTAGGACACTTAGTATCAGTTATTGAGTTTAAGCTTTGAATTCCAAATGCTCACAAAAATTACCAAATTTAACAAAGTCGCAACAATAAGTCACATGTGGTCAAAATACTCAGAGGCTCCTCTTTGATCCTCACTCAGGCACAAAGCTTCTGCTATGGCTCAAAGCTTCTGCTATGGTCATTTCCATGGAAATCTCCAAAGTTTCTTTTTAAAATAGCTTTTAAGCGTAGTTAGGGGTATTTAGCCTTTTTTTCTATTCTTCAAGGCTTTGAAAAAAGTGTTATAATATTCCAAATGTTATATTTGTTATATTTGTGCATATTTTTGGTAATCATTTGTGGGGTGATCGAAACCACTGTAGATGCTTAAGAACGTTGCAACATCTACTACCCTGAGGTCATAAGACTGTCAAAGACTCCTCCTTGAACCTCCTAAATTGAAAGCTTTTGTTATGACCTGGCCTTTTAATGTAACTTGGGCACTAGACAAAGGGGGCCATTGTCACTCGAGCGCAACGTTAGGTGGGGATGTCGATATCGCTTTCGTCACACCAATTCGTTTTAGTGTGAATCTGCCTGGTACTTATGAATGAATGTTTTCAAAGTAAAACCGTTTCATCAATAAGAAAAAAAAACGGGATGGACGCATATGTCCCTTTCCCTTTGGACGACAAATCCAAACTTTTTCAACTTTTTCGCATCCCGGCTTTCAATAAAAAAAAATCAAGGTACTATCACTTAAATGTAATAGCTCCCTATACCCCCCCCCCTCTCTGTATACCATCTTTATAGGTTACCGTCTCTGCTTTAAATAAAAAAAAATTAACTTATTGGCACTCCTGCTTTCAAAAAAATAGAGGTATTATCATTTAAATATGATAGCTCACTACCTCCCCCCCTCTGGGATACCACCTTGATAGGATGCCGTTTCTGCTTTAAATTAAAAAAAATTAACTTTTTGGGATCCCTGCTTTCAATAAAAAAATTCGAGATATTATCATTTAAATGTAATACCTCCCTACCCCCCCCCTCTGGATACCACCTTCATAGGATACTGTCTCAGCTTTCATTAGAAAAATAATTTACTTAATAATTAACTAGTTAACTTAATAATTATTAACTTAATAATTGGGGGCCCTGGGTCTATCAAAATATTTCACTGGTTTCCCAGGGAATTTGATATCATTTTCTTCTGTCTCCACTTTAAATGAAAAAAATAATTACTTTTTGGTATCCCTGCTTTCAATAAAAAAAATGAGGTATTATCATTTAAAAATGATATCCCCCTATCCCCCCCTATAGGCAATAATTTACAATTTATATATGAATTATGTTTTTTGGGTAACTTCCGGTCCAATCTTTAATTCCCCAACCTTGTACATAGCTTAGTCTATTGCTAAATTTTGTCTCAATACAAGGTTTTTTTTGGGAAAGGGGGGGGGGTAAAGTATTTCAGAAAGAAGATTGTAGTCTCTATCAGGGCTCAACAGTTGAGTATTATACATTAAGGAAATCTTATCTAAAAACAGAAGAAAAAATCTGCAAAATTACGATTCAGCTGTAGAAACAATCTGTCGGCTGTCAATTTCAAAATCCAACTGAAAGCTGAAGCTATATAGTAGTGAATGCGTTCTATAATTCTATTCAACTTGAAAATAAAATTCTTGACTACGAATGATGTAAAAAATAGCGATTAGGAAACTGCATTCGAAATGACTTAAACTCATTTCACAGAGACGATTCTTTTTTTGTCAACAAATGAAGAACTGTGTATATTACAATATTTGCAATTGAATATTTCATCTGTCTGGTTTTTATGCAAAGTAACAAAAGAGACGAAAATTAATGAACAAGAGAGTAGTGAAGAATCATAGTACGCAAAGTAATATTTGGCAGGGAAAGTCACTGGTGATAAATCGCTAGGGGTTGCACCGTGATTGCGTGATTTTCGAGGATTCTGGGAACCAAATTTTTGTTCGGGGTGACACATAGATTTTTGGGAAAATACCCGAAAATTCGGGGATGCAAGCCCTGTTTGATTTCTAATCAGGCAAATCGAAATACTAAACCACACGAGAAGAAAAAGCTCCGACTTTGCGGTTGACGCAATAAAGAATTGCCGCAAAATTAATTTGAAGTCGACCGAACGCCGCCATCTCTGCCGGTGGCGGCACGCATGCGGCACGCCGTCGGTGGTACGACACTTCGGCGGCGTTCGACCAGGCCTCTCGTCAGCGTCGTTCGGTCGATCCGTTGGCGCGTCGCCGGGGTCTAGCTGTTCTTTTACTCATATTTGTGCTAAAATCTTACATCTTTTGACAAAGAACGCTTAAAAGTGAAATCTTAGCACTTAAGATCTTACATCTTATAGCGTTCTTTTGCAAACGTCTTCCATCATTCTGCTCCTGTCAGCGGTCTATGAACAATGATAAGTATATCATCAAAGTTCTCTCATCACTGTTCGATATGGCAGAAAGATGGCGTTTTTAATACTTTTCGCTTATATCACTGAGCTGTAAGATCTTAGAACAAAGATGAGCTAAAAGAACGGAAATCTTTGCCGAAAGATGTGAGATCTTAGATGTAAGATCTTAGTGCAAAAGAACGGGCCTAGTTATTCTCCAAAATGCTTCCCCCGCTACTGATCGAACTTTCTTGGCTGTCAATCCTAACAATTCTAGCGTTCTAAGTCATTTCAGTTTCATCATTTTGAACAGGTTTTTCAGCGTCAAACGGATTTCCTCAAATTTCTGATTGCACAGGCTATTGAGCAATCTATCATAGGTAGCGAAATAGCGCTGCCTAAGTAAAGAACGATGTTGGCACAATTTATTATTTATTTTTTGTTTGTTTTTCTTTCTGTTTAGACCGGGGGACTTCGTATCGAAGGAGTTGTTGTAGAAACTTTGAAAAGGGCTCATTCGATTCGAAATTAGAAGGGCTATTTCCCCAAACACATAAAATCAAAATTTTGAGATAGCCATTTTATTCGAGATAGTTGAAAGGTCCGGAAATTATGCTTTTGCGGATGAAACTCCCCCCACAACCTTCAGGGGAAGGGTTGTAGGTTATGGCCTGTGGACATATAAGGTTTTTATAGAAAGCGTTGAAGTAGAGACATAAAAAGGCTTCATTTGATTGGAAATTGACCTTCAGGGGAAGGGTTGTAGGTTATGGCCTGTGGACATATAAGGTTTTTATAGAAAGCGTTGAATTAGAGACATAAAAAGGCTTCATTTGATTGGAAATTGAAAGGGATAGTGTCCTTTTGAACAGTCAAAAGTAATTGGAGGGCACCTAGCCCCCTTCTCACGCCCACTATTTCTCCAAACACATCAAATGAAAATTTTGGGATAGCCATTTTATTCAGCGTAGTTGAAAATTCTGGAAATTAGGTCTTTGAGGATGATAACCCCCCTCCACAGCCCTCAGTGCATGGGTTGTAAGTTATGCCCTGGGGGCGTATAAGGTTCTTATAGAAAGCGTTGTTGGAGAAACTTAAAAAGAGTTCATTTGATAGGAAATTGAAAGGGTTAGTATCGTTTTTAATATTCAAAAGTGATTGGAGGGCAACTAGCCCCCCCCCCTCACGCCCACAATTTCCACAAACACATCCAATCAAAATTTTGAGATAGCCATCTTGTTCATTGGAAATTAAAATGGTTAGTATCGTTTTTAATAGTCAAAAGTGATTGGAGGGAAACTTGCCCCCTCCCCCCTCACGGCCACAATTTCCCCAAACACATCCAATCAAAATTTTGAGATAGCCAGTTTGTTCAACGTAGGTGAAAGGTCCAGTAATTATTTCTTTGAGGATGACGCTCCCCAATCATCCAATCAAAACTTTGAGATAGCTATTTTGTTCAACAAAGGTGAAAGTTCCGGAAATTAGGTCTTTGAGGAGGACAATTCCCCCCCCCCCGTCCCCGCCGTCCGGAGGCCAGGGGTTGTAAGTTATGTCCTGGGGGCATATAACGTTTTTTTATAGAAAGCGTTGTTGTAGAAACTTCAAAAAGTGCTCATTCGCTTAGAAACTGAGAGTGTCAGAGCCCTTTTTAATAGTCAAAAATGAATGAAGGGCAACTAATCCCCCTCTCACGCCAACCATTTCCCCAAACACATCCAATGAAAATTTTGAGATAGCCATTTTGTTCAACGTAGTTGAAAGGTCCCAAAATCATGTCTTTGGTGATAACAAACCCCCACAGCCCCCAGGGAATCGGTTGTAAGTTATGCCCTGGGCGAATATAAGGTTTTTATAGAAAATGTTGTCTTAGAAACTTCAAAAAGGGCTCATTCAATTGGGAATTGAGGGGCTAGTGCTCTTACTATGGAGGGCGAATGCCCCTCCACGCCCACCATTTCACCAAACACTTCCGATCAGCATTTTGATATAGCCATTTTGTTGAACGTAGTTAAAGGGTCCGGAAATTATGTCTTGGATAAAATAAAATTTCAAAATAGGGATAAAATTCTTTTTAATACACAGTGTATAATAAATTTCACAAAAAAATACCAGATATTTCGGTCACATATACAGTGACCGTCATCAGTAGTAAAACTAAACTAAAACAATTTAAAACAAAAGTTTATATACTAACTCAAATGAAACTACATATTGTTAAAATCTCTAATTCTTTTCAAAGCAAAGGCGGAAGCTAGCCTCTTTAACCTTCTTGGATTCGGTTTATTAGCGTTCAATGATATAACATTTGGACAAAGGTCAACTACATTGGGTGAATTGAACTTTACTCTGTCAGATTTTAATAAATTATAATAGATAGAGATCAGCACAAAGTCACCTGCATTCCGGTTCAAAGCTATAATCATGAATAAGATTTTCCTTATTTCAAGAGTTCATGAAAATTTTGTTTTAAACCCTGATCCCTAGAAATCAAAGAGATAGTATCGGACAAAATAAAATGGTCTGGAAAATTGAAAATATGTTTCGAAAGGGCTGAATTAAATTTTTCAGACTTATAATCTTGCTTTAAAGCCGAAGAAATAGAATCATTATGTTGTGATAATCTCATTTCCAAACTCTGGTTAGTACGTCCCAAGTATGAGCTTCCTTAAGTACATGGGATCTGATAAACCCCACTTTGTTGCCCCAATGAAGTTAGATCATTCCCAGAATTTAGAAAACTATCCAAAGTATTATTACTTTTTGAAGCTACCCTTAGACCATTGCTTTGTAAAATTCATTTCAGTTTTTCACTAAGCCCGGGTACATATTGTAAGGAACTAAAAACATCCTTCTCCCAAGTTGTCTCCAAGACTTCCTTAGAAATCTCTAGAAACATTTTTCTTCTTTTTGAAAAAGTCTGGTTAATTAACCATTCCTGATACATGTTGCTTATTAGTATTTTCCTTAGAAAAGACCACTCCTCCTCAACAAATTTTGGAGAGCAAATAATAAAGATCCGATCAGTTAAAGAAATGATCAAACCAATTTTTACTTGGATAGCGTGACCGGAACTATAAGACAAAAATCTATTGTTATTTGTCGGTTTTCTGTAAATTTTAAAATCCAGACTATTTTGATTTTTCAAAAGAAGAACATCAAGAAAAGGAAGTTTCCCATTCTTTTCGAATTCAACAGTAAACTTTAAATCCCAGTCCAAACAATTAAGATGTTCCAAAAATCCTTTTAATTCCTCCTCCCCATAATCCCATACTGAAATAATGTCATCCATATACCGGCCCCAGAAAATATATCTTAAAAAATATGAATCTAACGCAATTGTTTCAATATTCTCCACAAAAATATTAAACTAATAAAGGGGATAAAGGGGCCCCCATAGGTAAACCATTTATTTGTTCGAAATACTCCCCTCTAAATTGAAAAAAATAAGAGAACTTATTGCACAACCTTACTAAATGCATAATTACAGAAACTTCCGAATCTGTTTTGCCACTAATCAACTCCAAATTTCTTAACAGCTTTCCTTCTAGAAAAGTTTCGGCTGCTTCTACATCAATATTTGTGTACATTGATACAATGTCGAAGCTTGAAAGCGAAGAATTCAAAGAAATTTCTAATAAATTTCTTAATATACAAAATTTGGGGATAAAGGGGCCCCCATGGGTAAACCATTTATTTGTTCGAAATACTCCCCCCTAGATTGAAAAAAAATAAGAGAACTTATTGCATAACCTTACTAGATACATAATTACAGAAACTTCCAAATCTGTTTTGCCACTAATCAAATCCAAATTTCTTAACAGCTTTCCTTCTAGAAGAGTTTCGGCTGCTTCTGCATCAATATTTGTGTACATTGATACAATGTCGAAGCTTGAAAGCAAAAAATTCGAAGAAATTTCTACTTTTTTCAGTTTTTCAACCAAATTCAAAGAATTCTTAATATACGAAATTTGTGTAGACAAAAGTGGTTTACAGATTGACACTAACCATTTGCTCAAAACACTTGTTGGTGACCTTGTACTTGACGAAATTGGTCGGGTAGGTTAGGCTTATGAATTTTGGGAAGTCCATATAATTTAGGGCACAAGGAACTGCGTGGCAGGCATTTGTAATAAAGTTGAGGTGTAATTTTTCCTTCATCCTTTAAGCACTTCAATTCGTTCTTAAACTTATTTGTAAAAGAGTCTGTTGGATTATACGATAACTTTTTTTTATATAAGATTTTCCAGGGAAAGTTTATCTCTCACTATTTAAGCTCTTTTTCGACTTTTATCCTTAATAAAGTGATTTAAAGTCTTGAAATGTAAGCTTCGTTCAAACTTTTCTTCCTTGAAAGTTCCCAAATGTAAATTGAATTTTAGTGAAGGTGGCACAATTCTCAGCTTCATGCATTGTAGAAGAAAATCCTGTTGGTTGATAACATTTGCATGCTTTTTTTGAGTGTTTATATATTTATGCACATTTCTGGTCAAATCGTCCCCATAAATATGACGTAGATAATTTCGGAAACCACACTGCCTTTCCATGACGATAAAATAAAACTTCAAAATAAGGATAAAATCCTTTTTAATAGACAGTGTACAATAAATTTCACAAAGAATACCAGATATTTCGGTCACATATACAGTGACCGTCATCAGTAGTAAAACTAAACTCAAACAATTTAAAACAAAAGTTTATATACTAAATCAAATAAAACAACATATTATTTAAATCTCTAATTCTTTTCAAAGCAAAGACGGAAGCTAGCCTCTTTGACCTTCTTGGATTCGGTTCATTAGCGTTCAATGATATAACATTTGAATAAAGGTCAACTACATTGGATGAATTGAACTTTACTCTGTCAGATTTTAATAAATTATCAGAGATATAGCTCAACCCAAATTCAGCTGTATCCCGATTCAAAGCAATATTCTTGAATAAGATTTTCTTTATTTCAAGAGTTTCACGAAAATTTTGCTTTAAACCCCGATCCCTAGAAATCAAAGAGACATTCTCGAACAAAATAAAATGGTCTGGAAAATTAAAAATATGTTCTGAAAGGGCTGAAGTAAAATCTTCAGACTTAGAATCTTGCTTTAAAGCCGAAGAAATAGAATCTTTGTCTTGTAATAATCTCACTTCCAAACTCTGGTTAGTACGTCCCACATATGAGCTTCCGCAAGTTCACGGGATCTGATAAACCCCACTTTGTTGCCCCAATGAAGTTAGATCCTTCCCAGAATTTAGAAAACTACCCAAAGTATTATTACTCTTTAAAGCTACCCTTAGACCATTGTAAGGAACATTTTGACTATTTTGATTTTTCAAAAGAAGAACATCAAGAAAAGGAAGTTTCCCTGTCTCTTCCAATTCAACAGTAACCTTTAAATACCCCCCCCCCCCCAAAACAATTAAGATGTTCCAAAAATCCTTTTAATTCCTCCTCCCCATAATCCCATACTGAAATAATGTCATCCATATACCGGCCCCAGATAATATATTTTAAAAAATATGAATCTAACGCAATTGTTTCAATATTCTCCACAAAAATATTAAACTAATAAAGGGGATAAAGGGGCCCCCATGGGTAAACCATTTATTTGTTCGAAATACTCCCCTCTGAATTGAAAAAAAATAAGATAACTTATTGCACAGCCTTACTAAAGACATAATTACAGAAGCATCCAAATCTGTTTTGTCACTAATAAAATCCAAATTTTTCAACAGCTTTCTTTCTAGAAGAGTTTCGGCTGTTTTTACATCAATATTTGTGTACATTGATACAATGTTGAAGCTTAAAAGCATAGAACTCGAAGAAATTTCTACTTTTTTCAGTTTTTCAACCAAATTCAAAGAATTCTTAATATACGAAATTTGTGTAGACAAAAGTGGTTTACAGATTGACACTAACCATTTGCTCAAAACACTTGTTGGTGACCTTGTAACAACCTTACTAAATTCATAATTACAGAAACTTCCAAATCTGTTTTGCCACTAATCAAATCCAAATTTCTTAACAGCTGCCCTTCTAGAAGAGTTTCGGCTACTTTTACATCAATATTTGTGTAAATTGATACAATGTCGAAGCTTGAAAGCAAAGAATTCGAAGAAATTTCTACTTTTTTCAGTTTTTCAACCAAATTCGAAGAATTCTTAATAAACGAAATTTGTGTAGACAAAAGTGGTTTACAGATTGACACAAACCATTTGCTCAAAACACTTGTTGGTGACCTTGTACTTGACACAATTGGTAATAATGGTAGTTTAGGCTTATGAATTTTGGGAAGTATATATAATTTAGGGCACAAAGAACTGCGTAGCAGGCATTTGTAATAGAGTTGAGGCGTAATTTTTCCTTCATCCTTTAAGCACTTCAATTCGTTCTTAAATTTATTTGTAAAAGAGTCTGTTGGATTATACGATAGCTTCTTGTATGTTTTTTCATCCTCTAGTAAACTCCTTAATTTTGATTCGTAGTCCTCAGTATTCATCACAACTAAAGTGTTACTCTTATCTGCTTTTGTAATGGTAATTGAACTATCCTTTTTCAAGTTTTTAAGAATTTTTATGTCTTTGATGGTCGTACTAGGAAAATTCGGTTTCAATACAAAATTAGACAGGGTTTTTACGGTAGAAGCTCTTACTAAGCTAATATCTTTTATTATATTTGAGTTTTTATGCAAAGATGTTTCTATTGAAGAGATAATGTTTTCCACGAGGACTTTATCCGGTTTAAAACAAAATTTCGGACCCTTTTCAAGCACTGATTGTTCTTGTATAGTTAAAGTTCTTGATGAAAAATTAACCACACCTGGTCCAAGAATTGACGAAGGTATTACCGCATTATTTGTTGGTAATTTCGAAAACTTTTTTTTAGTAATCTTTATCTGGAAAGGCGAAAGTCATGATTGAAGTGATTTTTTCCTGTTTGTTGAATAAAACAAAAGTCACTTACACTAACCTTTTTTGATATACGTTTTTCCGGCGAAAGTTTATCTCTCACTATTAAAGCTCTTTTTCGACTTTTATCCTTAATCATGTGATTTAAAGCCTTGAAATGTAAGCTTCGTTCAAAATTTTTTTCCTTGAAAGTGCCCAAATGTAAATTGAATTTTAGTTAAGGTGGTACAATTCTCATCTTCTTACATCGTAGAAGAAAATCCTGTTGGTTGATAACATTTGCATGCTTTTTCTGAGTGTTTATATATTTACCCACAAATTTGGTCAAATCATCCCCATAAATATGACGTAGATAATTTCGGAGACCACACTGCCTTTCCATGACGATAAATAAAAGTTCAAATAGGGATAAAATCCTTTTAATAGACAGTGATAGATGATGAAATTCACAAAAATACCAGATATTTCGGTCACATATACAGTGACCGTCATCAGTAGTAAAACTAAAATAAAACAATTTAAAACAAAAGTTTATATACTAAATCAAATAACACTACATATTATTTGAATCTCTAATTCTTTTCAAAGCAAAGGCGGAAGCTATTCTCCTTGACCTTCTTGGATTCGGTTCATTAGCGTTCAATGATGTAACATTTGGACAAAGGTCAACTAAATTGGGTGAATTGAACTTTACTCTCTCAGATTTTAAGAAATTATCACAGATAGAGTTCAGCCCATATTCACCTGTATCACGATTCAAAGCAATATTCCTGAATAAGATTTTCTTTATTTCAAGAATTTCACGAAAATTTTGCTTTAAACCCCGATCCCTAGAAATCAAAGAGACATTCTCGAACAAAATAAAATGGTCTGGAAAATTAAAAATATGTTCTGAAAGGGCTGAAATGAAATCTTCAGACTTAGAAACTTGCTTTAAAGCCGAAGAAATAGAATCTTTGTGTTGTAATAATTTCATTTCCAAACTCTGGTTAGTACGTCCCACATATGAGCTTCCACAAGTACATGGGATCTGATAAACCCCACTTTGTTGCCCCAATGAAGTTAGATCCTTCCCCGAATTTAGAAAACTACTCAAAGTATTATTACTCTTTAAAGCTACCCTTAGACCATTGCTCTGTAAAATTCTTTTAAGTTTTTAACTTAACCCGGAGACCTATGGTAAGGATCTAAAGACATCCTTCTCCTAAGTTATCTCCAAGACTTCCTTAGAAATCTCTAGAAACCTTTTTCTTCTTTTTGAAACAGTTTGGTTAATTAACCATTCTGGATACATGTTACTTATTAGTATTTTCCTTAGAAAAGACAACTCCTCCTCAACAAATTTTGGAGAGCAAATATTAAAGATCCGATCAGTTAAAGAAATTATCAAACCAATTTTTACTTGGCGAGCGTGACCGGAACTGTAAGACAAAAATCTATTGTTATTTGTCGGTTTTCTGTAAATTTTAAAATCCAGACTATTTTGATTTTTCAAAAGAAGAACAAGGAAATCTAGGAAAGAAAATTTTCACTTCTCTTCCAATACAATGGTAAACTTTACATCCCCTCCACAAAAATTTATACTCTAGGAAACTTTCTGTTAGTCATCTTATTACGCCTTCCATATTAAACGTTGAACATCCATGGCAAAACACAAAAATCCAAACATTGAAAAATATGTACCTAGCGCGATTTTTACAATGCTCCCCGCAAAAATATTAGCAACTAACGGGGATCCAGAAGCTCCCATATATAAGACATATATCTGTTAAATAGACTTCACTTTGGATTGAAAAAAATAAGAGAATTTATTTAACAACCTTATTAAATTCAAAATTATAGAAACCTCCAAATCTGTTTTGCCACTAATCAAATCCAAATTTCTTAAGAACTTCCCTTCTAGAAGAGTTTCGGCTACTTTTACATTAGTATGGGTTTATATTGATACAATTTCAAATCTTAAAAGCAAAAACCTTAAAGAAATTTCTACTTTTTCAGTTTAACAAATATATTTGAAGTATTGTTTATATGCAAATTTTGTCGAGACAAGTGGTTTTCATAGTGACCCTAGCAACTTGTTAAAAACGTGTGTATGCGATCTTGCCTTTTAAGCACCTGGTAATACAGGTAGGTTAAGTTCATGAATCTTGGGAAGTCTATATAATTTAGGGCACAAGGAACTGCGTGGCAGGCATTTGTAATAGAGGTGAGGTGTAATTTTTCCTTCATCCTTTAAGCACTTCAATTCTTTCTTAAACTGATTTGTAAAAGAGTCCGTTGGATTATACGATAGCTTCTTGTATATTTTTTCATCCTCTAGTAAAATTCTTAATTTTGATTCGTAGTCCTCAGTATTCATCACAACTAAAGTGTTACTCTTATCTGCTTTTGTAATGGTAATTGAACTATCCTTTTTCAAGTTTTTAAGAATTCTTATGTCTTTG
Organism: Artemia sp. Qi Xiang Cuo; assembly: GCF_049724085.1. Taxonomy (NCBI): domain Eukaryota; kingdom Metazoa; phylum Arthropoda; class Branchiopoda; order Anostraca; family Artemiidae; genus Artemia; species Artemia sp. Qi Xiang Cuo. Next base: position 53,688,017 of record NC_142809.1, on the reverse strand, counting down.
ATGGTCGTACTCGGACAATTCGGTTTCAATACAAAATTAGACAGGGTTTTTACGGTAGAAGCTCTTACTAAGCTAACATCTTTTATTAGATTTGCGTTTTTATGCAAAGATGTTTCTATTGAAGAGATAATGTCTTCCACGGGGACTTTATCCGGTTTAAAACAAAATTTCGGACCTTTTTCAAGCACTGATTGTTCTTGTATCGTTAAAGTTCTTGATGAAAAATTAACCACACCTGGTCCAAGAATTGACGAAGGTATTACCGCATTATTTGTTGATAATTTCGAAAACTTTTTTAGCAATCTTTCTCTGGAAAGGCAAAAGTCATGATTGAAGGGATTTTTTCCTGTTTGTTGAATAAAACAAAAGTCACTTACACTAAGCTTTTTTTATATAAGATTTTTCAGGGAAAGTTTATTTCTCACTATTAAAGATCTTTTTCGACTTTTATCCTTAATAATGTGATTTAAAGTCTTGAAATGTAGGCTTCGTTCAAACTTTTTTTCCTTGAAAGTGCCCAAATGTAAATTGAATTTTAGTGAAGGTGGTACAATTCTCATCTTCTTACATCGTAGAAGAAAATCCTGTTGGTTGATAATATTTGCATGTTTTTTCTGAGTGTTTATATATTGACCCACAATTTTGGTCAAATCATCCCCATAAATATGACGTAGATTATTTCGGAGACCACACTGTCTTTCCATGACGATAAATAAAAGTTCAAATAGGGATAAAATGCTTTTAATAGACAGTGATAGATAGTAAATTCACAAAAATACCAGATATTTCGGTCACATATACAGTGACCGTCATCAGTAGTAAAACTAAAATAAAACAATTTAAAACAAAAGTTTATATACTAAATCAAATAACACTACATATTATTTGAATGTTTTGAGGCTTCAGACTTTCATTTTTCTCCCAAACGAGAAGTTGTTCCTGTTGATTCTTTTTCCGGTTTTTCAGGAGCATGTAAACTTGAACCTTATACTTTCATTTTTCTCCCAAACGAGAAGTTGTTCCTGTTGATTCTTTTTCCGGTTTTTCAGAGCATGTAAACTTGAACCTTATACACAGGATTTGGGCCCAGCACGTCTTACCAATGAAGGTTTGCTAAAGCTTTTTTTTATCAAACCGTTCGAGATAACGAACTATCAGTAAGGAGCGACTCGGTCCAATTGTAACAAAAACTCTAAAAAAACGGAATTCTGATAACAATACATACATCCAAAGAATTGGATTTTAGTTCTAGTTCCAAATATTTAAGAAGTATTAAGTTTAATGCTACCCATTAAAAGCTACAAGCCTGAGATAGTTTGCCTTATTTTTTAAAAAGATGGGAAACATCCCCTAAAAGTCATGAAATTTTATTGAAAATCCTACCTTCAAATGTCATGCCAGTGAACCTCAATGTAAAGGTATAAAGCTCCCATATGCAAACATATGGAATTTTGCTTCATTTTTTGCCAGAAGAATTATCAAGCAGGCTTGTTTATTTGTTTATTAAATGTTGAGGCTGATGATGAATTATGTCAAAACACATTTTGCGTTGAGTTTGTCAAAAGTGTATATCAGTAATATCACAGGAATAGTTTAGAGAATGAAGTTTCAACTTACATACTATGTTAAGGGGGATCTTGAAATAACCAAAAAACTTTATGTGCACGTTCTACTACAACTTTTACAGCGGTAAAGAAACTATTGCTCTTTGAGCTGCTACTACTACGACTACTACTAGTAGTAGCAGTAGTAGAAGTATTTCTGCAGCTTGGGGTTTTACTGTAAAACTTTCAGGGAAAGTTCGGAAGGATTTTGAACTGAATAAAATTACAGTTTGTCGTTGCAGAATATTAAATAAGCATAACAGATACATCTCAAAAAGAGTCTAGAGTATGAATTTGAAAATTGCAGCGTGTATAAAGGGAAATGATCAACCAACACTGAGGTACTGTGTGCCTGCTACTGCTATCACTAATGATAATACCAAGGCTCAAGGTATTAAAGAGGGATTTTTGTAAAATGTTGAGGCGTTTGTTCAATTAGACTTAAACATTAGGTGTATGCTAGCTAGAAAAACGGCACATTAGCAGTATATGAAGAACGGCTTAGAGTATTAAGTTGACACTTTCTGGCCATGTTGAGGTATAGGTTGATCTAATAAAAATGGACTATATGCATACCACTATTACAAGCAGTAATAGTGGTAATTGTAATTGTTGATGCTTCGATAGCGCTTATCGAATTACTGTCCAGCATACACCACCAGGATCCCATTCAGTCGGGACGTTCTGCTTTTTGCTTGACCCTATATAAATGACCGAAACGGACGATATTTGACAATTTGTCATCCTGTATCCACAAAGAGTGTCCTAGCTATCTCAGTCACGCAATTTACAAAAATTAAATTCACTTTCTGTTGGATAACTGGAAGGACCACGAAAATTTTGATTTTCTAATTTTGTTTAATGTCTTCAAACACTTTTGAAGTTGCAAAGAAATGAGAAGTTACTTGACTTATCCTAAGGGACAGAGGAAAAAATTAAGTTTCGGAGGGTGGTCAAAATCCAGAAATCTCAATTCTGAACAATGTTTTCGTTTTCTACCTCATTACTTATTCATTTTTTTACACTTATGGAATATATAAAAACAATTATAGACGTAAATAAAAACATTAGATAATTAAAAAAAAAACAGAAAAGAAAGTTCGTCTCAGATACACGATTTACCTCTGACTTTTTTTTTAAACTTCTTCTGTTTCGCATGCTGACCAATGGTGTGATCTACCGATCTCCTGATTTTTCTGCCTTTGGTCAGGAGAACAATACGTGGTTTGGGGCAAATCATCCGACGCTTTTCTGAGTCAGATAATAATTTCATAATGTTAAAAATTTTCAATTTTTGTTTACTGTATATATTAAAAAAAAAAACATCTCGAACACGACGATGAAAATACATTGTAAACCATAGAGTAGCCGTATCCAAGAGAAGGTTAGCTGGCTCAACTTATTTTAATTTGTGTTACTACCCTATGCTTTTATTACTGCAGGCTGAAGCAACAATACAAAATGTTGTTGGTTAGAAAACCCCCTGAAAAATTTAACAGAAAATTGCAGAGGAATGGATAAATTGGCAGAGAATTTAAAAAGCATTATTGCGAAAGAAAATCTCGGAAAAAGTAAGATCTCGAAATTTGCACAAAAGCTTTAATCAATTAATGTTTCATGATATTCGCAAGACTATGAATGTGAATTTTTCTCTGACTTGGAATGGATTTTTATCATTCGATTCAACTGCTGTTCCACTTCAATCTCCCATTTAATCTTTTCTGCAAATTCCTACCTCTCTTTTCAGAGCTTTTTTGAAGTTGGAGTTACAATACCTTTGTCTTACCCAGGTTAGGTGCTCAGTCCCTTCGGAAACAAAAGAAATAATTCATTTTGTCCGACTGTATTTTTGTTGTATAATCGGCCAGTTTGAATAGTGTAAGATTGCATTGGAGAATATTAAATAACATTTAGCGTATCGTTAGATTTTATTTGAGTGACTTAATAATAGTTTTGTGATAATAGCTTGGATAGTATTTTTTGTATTTTAATTTATTTGGAAATGTCAATTGTGGATTAGAAGCGCGATGTTTCTATAACCTGTTTCTACGGTGTAGCCATCAAATTATTTGGAATTAAACGATCTAGAGGAAGCACCGAAATATATGATAGGGCCGTTGTTTAAAAACACGTTCACAGCATCAAAGAATGCTGTTATTAAAGTAATAAAAATAAAAACCTTTATATTTTTTCAGTAGAGCACAAATTATGTTCTGGCCTTGGGAAAATATAAGGGTTTTTAGCCATACTCATATTAATTTCTCCTCGTTTTGAGTTTGACTCAGTTATTTATTGTAATTTCTGTTCGTTTTGGGTTTCATTTATTTATTGATGCCGAATTGTGGTAGTTTCATGCTTGGTAGATTATTTGATTTTATTTCTGCTCGTTTTCGGCTTAATGGAGTTCTTTACTTTTCTTTGAAAACTTATTTTGTGGAAACAGTTTTTTTAATTAATAACTTAAAGGAAAGTTGCCAAATTGGAACAGATACGAGATGAGGATAAATTTTGGTGACAAAACAGAGGTATTTACTCAACTGGCCATACACAAATTGGAATTTTTTTTAATCCAGAAAATCATAGCCAAAGGGGAGGAGCAAGTTAAAAGGAAAAGCAGAAAAGAACCACTGAATAAATAATCAAAAATATTGCAAGACAAAATTAATTAATGAACTGACAAAAATAAGACAGAAAAGCAAAAACAGATGTATTATACAACAAGGTTAAACAAGACCACATAAATTATTATTGTACAATATCAACTAGCAGGTTTTTTCTAAGAATGGGCTATTATATGATTATTCAGATTCAATTTAAAAGATTATTCTCTCTTGCATATATCAAAGTTAAACGGTTTTTCACCAGTGTGTACTCTTTTGTGTTGAATCAAATTGCTGGACTAAGAAAAAGATTTCTCACATAGATCACATTTAAAGGGTTTACTCGCAAAAAAACCTCTCAAGATCAATTTATGGCTTAGAATTTGACATATATTTTTAATATCCGTAATATTACTCAAAATTCTTTCATGTCTCAATAAATGTTTCTAAAAGGTTGGTATGCGATGTTTGAATGTATATTACTTTTGGGGAACAGAAAAATAGTTACTTCAAAATCAAAATCTTTCATTTTATTATGTATTTTCAAGACTAATTAATTATTTTCAGAAATATTAACATTTAAATCTAAAAAGTGGTCGTCTTGCCCTGTTCCATTACTAGGTTCCAGAATTACCTCAGGCTGATAAATATTTTTCGAAATATTAATAACCTCCACCAAAAATCATCAAAATATTTTACTATTTCAAAGAGAATAACTTACATTACATGGGTTGCCCTTACTTATTATGTACTTAGATCCTAGCTGACTTAAAAGCAAGCCCGCTATAAATGGACTGGCATTACCATTTCAGGAATGCTCTTTTTTTTCTTTTACAAATTACCATTGAACTTTATAAAAGAATGAAATAGATCAATTTCCAGTAAATCAAATATCATTTCCAGCTAATGGTATCTTGAACTAATAGTTCTGTTAATGAAAGTTGTTAATCTGGCTTTTATGTTGTAAGTATATATTTAAAATGAACTCATATCATAGGCAGCGCAATCGCGCAGCCTAAATGAAGAACGATGTTGGCACTATGTATTATTTATTTATTTCTTTAGACCAGGGCGCTTCGTATCGAAGGAGTTGTCGTAGAAACTTCAAAGAGTGCTCATTTGATTGGAATTTGGAGTGGGTTTTGCTTTGTTTAGTAGTTGAAAGGGATTGAAAGGCGACTTACGCCCCTTCTGTACCCACTATCTATGCAAACACATCAAATCAACATTTTGAGAGAGCCGTTTTGTTTAAAGTAGTTGAAAGGTCCAGACATTGTATTGTTAAGAATAAAAATTCTCCCACAGCCCTCATGGTACAGCTTGTAAGTTATGCCCTCGGGGCATATAGGGTTTTTTATTGAAAGTGTTGTCGTAGGAAGTTCAAAAACGAATCGTTTGATTGGAAATTCAAAGGGCTTGTGCCCTTTTTAATAGTCAAAAGCGATTTGAGGGCAATTAACCCCCCTCTCTCGCCCACCATTTCCCCAAACACATCAAATCAAAATTTTTAGATAGCCTATTTTCTCAACGTAGTTAAAATTTATAGAAATTAGGTCTTTGAGGATGATAACCCCCTCAGAGCCCTCGGGGTAAGGGTTGTAAGCTTTGCCCTGGGGTCCTATAAGGTTTTTGTTGATAGTAATATTGTAGAAACTTCAAATAGGGCTCAGTAAATTGGAAATTAGAAGTGCTTATGCCCTTTCTCAAAAGTGATTTGAGTATAACTAACCCCCCTCTCACTCCCTCTATTTCACCAAACGCATCCAATCAATATTTTTAGATAGCAATTATCTTCAAAGTAGTTGAAAGTTCTGGAAATTAGGTCTTTGAGGATAACAGCCCCCTCACAGCCCTCAGGGCAAGGGTTGTAATTTATTCCCTGGGGGCATGTAGGGTGTTTATAAAAAGCGTTGTCGTAGAAACTCAAAAGGAGCTCATTCGATTGGAAATTGAAAGTTAATAGTCGAAAGTTATTAGAAGGCATGACATTTTTATAGTAAAGATCGACGCGGGTGCGATGTAATATTATTTTTTTTTTTTAGATCAGGGCGCTTCGTATCGAAAGAGTTGTCGTAGGAACTTCGAAAAGGGTTAATTCGATTGAAAATATAAAGGGCTATTGCCCCTTTTAATAGTCGAAGGTGATTGGAGGGCAACTAGTCCCTTTCCACGCCCACCCTCCCATTGGCCCATTATGTTTAAAAACTAACTATTGCCTTAAGATTAAATCAAAATGCACTGTGTTAATGCTAATACCCAATAAGGAATCTCAGCAGTATCCCAAGAAAAACTGAAGGTATTATGTTCAAACTTTCGGGGCTACTTCTGCTATAAAAATTTAACCAAATCAAAATAGGGTAAGTGTATCCAAGCTATCAAAGAAAGTAAACAGGTTTTTTTTTGCAAATGGTATCAAGTTTTTCATTTCAGGTCAGCTAGAGGCGGTATGAAACTAAATTAAACACTACTATTTTGTGTCCAGATTTTTAAACGGTGCATGTTGTTAAAAATTGCTGAAAAATTTTCTCCACTATACAAATAGCAGGCCAAACTATAAAGTTTTAAAAAAATGAAAGGATTTACAGAATTATTTTCTTTTTCCATGAAAAGTCTATGTCAATTTAAAAAGAATAGAAATTAATTAAAAAACTTTTTCCAAAAAATAAGTTTTTCAATAAAAAGTAAATAACTCTATTAAACCAAAAATGAGCAAAAATACAATCAAATGATCTACCAAGCGTAAAACTACCACAAATCAGCATCGATAAATAAATAAAACCCAAACCGAACAGAAATTACTTTAGTAGTATTAATAATTTAAAAATTACTTTAGTAGATGTACAATAATGCGAAGACCATTCTTTGGCTGCTAATTTTAGTAAAATGTAGAGTGTAGGAGGCATTTAGATTTTGTAATGTTTAAAAGTAGTTTTTTCTTAATGTTAGTGCCACTGAGAGGAGAGGAGGTGGGATTAAAAAAAAAAAAAAAAAAAAAAAAAAAAAAAAAAAAAAAAAAACGAACAGAAATTAAAATAAATAACCGAGTCAAGCTCAAAATGAGCATTTCTGTTTTTCTTTCAAAAAAGCCTTTTATTCTAATTAATTGTCCTTGCTATATAGGAGCCATTCTTAATGAAATAGGATAAAAAGTCAAACTTTAGCATAAACAGAAAGGTAGTGAGGAGGGGGCATCTCCCTTAACATACAGAATAGTTTCTGTTCGTTTTCGGTTTTAATGTGTCTCCTTACTTTCAGTTGAAAGAAAACGCATTTTTTTTTTTTTTAGTTTCTGATCATCTTTAAATAATGCCGGGAAACTCAGTTCCTTCTCCGTCGAAAATTTCCTTCACTTTAAAAAATTCCTCTTTGAAAAGTTCCTCCCACGCTAATCCTCTCTCCCCTAGGTAATTCCATCCTCGTTGAAAATACCTCTCAGAACATTTCTGGCAGATTATTCTGCCTGAAAAATTCAGCTTAGCATGCTTTTATTTGAAAAAAATAAATTAAAAATTCTCATTGCTTCTCAAATCATACCCGAAAGTTCACCCCTGTATGGGATATTTCCCCTCGAAATCAACCCTGGAAAGTAGCTCCCGCTAAAACCTACCAAATGGAGAATTCCCTATGCACAAAATTCTCCCACGGAAAATTTCTTCCACGAAAAAATATCCCGCCTGCGCCCGAAAAAATCCTTCAGACAACTCCAATCCCGCTGAAAATTTCATCCAGAACTTCTCTACATGTAAAATTGAGTTGGGAGAGAAAGAGAGTCAAATAAAAGGAATTACATGAAGGAATTATGGAAAATTCCCACAGTAAAAAATTTCAGGAGAGCTATTGAAAAAAATTGACTTAGGAATAAAAAATAAAAAAAGATTGGGTTTAACCAGAGCAGTAGCCTACTAACTCCCTACTAATTCTCTTATTATTTAATATATTTTTATTTATTTCATCTTAATCGATATTTAGATTATGGATTTAACTAAAAAAGAAGCTTTTGTAAGGTCTGCCCAAACTCCAAGCAGTCATTGTCCGTAATTTGATTTTGAATACAACAATCAAATCAGGAACGTACATCATAATTCACCGGCCAGCACCAATCAGATCAACCTGATTGCTAAGGTGTATAAATCATTGCCTAGGGTCAACTTATTTTTTCTTCTGGCTTCGACTTCACACATGGAATAAACACTTTTAGATAATTAAAAAAGGTGCGAACCGAACCAAATCAAAAAGATATTATATGGTAAAATCCACTTGGAGCAGTATGTCGCCCTGGTTTCCCTCCAACCACCCAATAACTTTGAGATTAAATGATGAGAGTATCTAAATAAATTTCCAGACAAAACTGATTTATGTACTTTAGATGCAAAACTGATTTATATTGCAATTGATGTATTGACAAGGAGCAGGTTATTGTCCACAATCTGTAATTTGGTTTCTCTTGCACTTAGAAAAATTGAAAGAAATCCCACAATTTTTTTTTTAATATATTAGACATGAAAATAGACATTGCCCCCTTAAAATAAATATTAATTCTAAAAAAAGAATGAAACTTACTATATTTAAAACATTTTTTTAAAAAGGAAAAAAAATGTGCACACATTTAACTAAAATAATGAGCCAGTCAAAAAATGACCGAATATCCCTTGCTTTGGGGAAAATAAAATAAAAATCTTATATACTTCATTCAGATACTCTATTTTGAGAACAAAACTTGTGGATTCCATGAACAATATTTTTAAGTACACTATATTTTGAAAATACGGATACATATTGGTTGCATATATCTAATCCTTGTTTACATATACTTTCTATAAGTAAAAATTTACACACGTACTTTTTATAGGAAAATCTCATCTAAATTGTAAAACAAATAGAAAAGTTTGTTTTAAAATCAATTTTTTTCTATGAGAATGAATATTTTTATATTAAAATAAAGAATAAATAATTGAATTAGAAATGAAATATTTCACGTTTAGTTTGATCGGCACAAAAATTAAAATGCTGTTAAATACTAAAAACACTTAGATCCCACTAAGATCACTGTGGGTTCTCCAATATCAATATTTTGTTAATCAAACTTATGTAGGTAAATTCAAATAATAGTACAAACAAAGATTAAAAAATCTAAAAATTAAGTACAAGTTAATACGTCCACAGCCAATAGAAGTAAAGGAAAATACGAACTAAATGACAAGAATTCCGCTTGCACAAAACTAGGAAAAACACTAAATATATAGAAAAAAAACACAAATAACAGAGTAAAAATAAAATCTTAAATAGTTTATAAAAGCTAAAATTAAAACATTTGAAAAAATATAAGAAACAGACGAATATCTATGAATACAATTAGTACTACAGTCAATGAGCATGGGTAACTTATAAGAGTGAAAAATGCCGCTAATATCGGCAAAAAACATTAACACCATCTAGTCGTTGGCTACAATTGGCATTTCTCAAGCTCTGTAATCGTTTTTCTGTTCGTAACTGAGATTAGAGACTTACTACTTCACTAATTTTACCAACGACAGAAATTAAATAAATTATTCTTATTATTAAACTGAAACAAATGAGGGTTGCCAAATGCAAGATAACGTTTAGGGTCTTTTGTCTACACTAGCGCCAATTTCCACGTCCAGCGCCAGTTCAGGACCGTCTGTGTTCATAATTTAGCTTTCATTATCTCTTATATCTTATTTTTGGGTTTTTGAAGTCATTGTAATTGCACAATCAGCTGTATACTTTTAAAAGACAAGACAGGGATAAAGTTAGGAAATACATTTGCAATCAAAACATTTTTATGAAAAACGGTGTCAGTGCAAAATAATTTTTTCACGAGGTCCTTCTTTTTGTTTCTTTTTTTCGGGAATTGAGGTGGAGATGTGAGACTTTCCCCACTCTTATCCGCATTTTTTATCAATAATTGCTTGTCTCTTGGCTACATTCTTTAGTTTCTATTCTTATCTGGAAACTCCATCGTTGAAGTATCTTTTATTTATGAAAAAATAAAAATCAAATATAATTAAATACAACAATTAATCGAGCATATGTTGCAGATTCTACTGTTAATGCATTAAAAATTTAAAACTAAAAACAAAAAAAAAAGAATTTAATGGACATTGAAAAAAAAAAAAAAAACTCATTTAAACAAAATATGCGATGTTTTCTTTTTCTTTTTTTTTGGTTTTGTTAAATTTTCTTTTGCTTTTCTTTTTTTTGTATTTTTTTTTTCCTAATTTAAATACTTATAAGAGTGTAGCTGAAATATGTGGGATTTTTTGTTATTTCTGTGTTAAAAGATTTTATTTTATTTTTGATTTTCCTATTACATTTTTTTTACCTGTTTTTGATAATTTTTTGTTCAACTCTACTCTTATCAGTATACTAACTCTTTGAAATATTTCTTTTTTACGTTAAAAAGAAAATGAAATAAAATATAACAAATGATAAAATATGTTTTTATTACCTATCGACGACCAATGAAAAACACACTAATCATAACAAACATTGACTTACCCATTGAGCCTTGCTGCAACCTTATGGGAATGGATATTCAAGATACCTCCCCTCACACGACAAACTTCCCTTTTACAAAAAAACGTCTCTTCAAATCACATTTATCATTGAAATTGCCAAAAAATTCAGAATAGACAAGTAAATTTATAAATTTTGCACGTCAGAGATAAACTTTATAGTTTATTTTAGAAGGGGAAGAAGGGACACGAAATGTCCCTCCTGCCCCTCGGTAACAAATGTAAATTTTTTCTTCCAAAAATTGATCGTTCTCCTCCTGAGATTCCCCCCCCCCCACACAAAATAGCCCTTCCCCTGTTTATAACAATCAAAAATTTTAATTTACAAGTCTTCGATATATTTCTCCCCCCCCCCCTGGAAGACTCCCTTTTTTAGAAAACTTGCCTCGCACAAGATCCCCTCCCATCCCAGCATAACATTTTTCCAATGTATTAGTAACGCTAGCATTTTTTTACTTTAAAACTAGTTTAAGAATCTCTCCCTGAAAATTCCATTCACAGATCATTCTTCTCCTGACCCCCCCCCCCCCCTCCTACCTCAATAAAAATAAAAATTGGTTTTTAGAGATGCCATAAAAAATTAAAGCTACCACAGGTTTCCCCTCCAAAGGGGCAATATCTCTCTTGATAAGGTTTTCTCCGACAATTTCCTTCATTAGGCAATTGCCTATAAATTTAAAAACATGATAATGCACAGATCGATAAACACAAATATTCATTTTTGAATCGTCATTCTTTCCACAATAAAGTAAAAACTGAATTCAACAAAACAGATCTTAAAGCTGATCAAAAATAAAATGCTCGGCTCATTTTGGAGTAAAAATAAACTGGAATAACGCGTCGTAATTTCATCAAAACATCAGGATATTTTTTCACTTATCCTTTTGTTGTCAAGAAATCAAAACAGAAAAAAATTTCTCTCCAAAGTTCTTATGTTAGTAAATATAGCTTTAAGGTTCTTTTAAACCTGATTGTATGGATAAACTAATATTATCATTTCTTTATTCCCTAAAGTTCACAAGACTTTATAATCACTTAAAAGCACGTTCCCAAATTGGAACACTCACTTGATGAGCAGACACCCCCACCCTCCACCCTGATCTTAGATCTTGGTGGAAATACAGAGTTATTTATTCAGACATACAAACGCAAGATATATTTTCTTTATCTGAAAACTAAAACTTTTTAAATACACAATTGGACAAAAAAATACAAAACGAAAGAAAATAGAAATCACCGAAGAAATAAACAAAATATATCAAGAAAAAAGAAACTAATTAACTGATAAAAAAATACAAAAGAACAGCAAAAAAAAGAAGCAATTTACAAAATGGTTAAGCAAGACCACAGAAATTGTTATTGTACAATATCAACTAGCAGGTTTTTCCTAAGAATGGGCTGTTAAATGTTTTTCGAGATATAATTTAGAAGAATGTTCTCGCTTGCATATATTACATTTAACCAGTTTTTCACAAGTGTGCACTCTTTGGTGGTGAGTCAAACGGCTTGACTCAGAAAAAGTTGTCTAACATATATCATATTTAAAAGGTTTTTCACCAGTGTGAACTCTTTGGTGATTAATCAAACTGATTGACACTGAAAAACTTTTCTCACATACATCATATTTAAATGGTTTTTCACCCTTGTGTACTCTTTTGTGACTAATCAAAATGCTTGACACAGAAAATGTTTTCTCACAGAAGTCACAATTAAACGGTTTTTCACCCGTGTGTACTCTTTTGTGCTTAGTCATACTGATTGATCGAGAAAATGTTTTCTCACAGACATCACATTTAAAGGGTTTTTCACCCGTGTGTACTCTTTGGTGGTTAATCAAATATATTGACCGAGAAAATGTTTTCTCACAGACATCACATTTAAAGGGTTTTTCACCCGTGTGTACTCTTTGGTGGTTAATCATACTGCTATAACTACAAAAGGTCTTGTCACATACTTCACACTTAAACAGTTTTTCCCCAATGAACAATTTTTGGTGATGAATCAAATTGTTCGATTGAGAAAAACATTTTTTGCATACTTTACACTCAAATGGTTTCTCACCAGTATGCACTCTTTGGTGTATATCCAAGTTCCTTGATTTAGAAAAGCATTTGTTGCACATATCACATTTATATGGCCTTTTTAATGTATGTGTTCTTTGATATTTTTCGAACTTTTCCTTTTTTTTGCTATGCAAGTCACTTTCATAATATGGGTTCTGAATGTTAAATCTTTTTGTCTCAGGTTTGGGTTCGTTGGAGATTTCTCTGCATATTTTGACATCACTTGATGAAGGATCTTTAACTCCAGTAACTAAAATAACACGGAAGAAACATAAACGGATAGAACCAGAAAATAATTTTTACTCAACTAAAAACAATCCTCATTTCAGGCTAAGTGTTTCTTTTTCTCATAACATCCAAAACAAGAAAAAAGTTACCGCCATAACTAAGATTATTCGAAAAAAAACAAAAGAACATGGATTGAAAGTTTATTATATATACTGGTATTATTTAGTTTAAGTCCTAATAATTTTGAATTAATTGAAGAAAAAGAGAAAATGTTTGAAATATATTTGGTTTTCAATAAAGTGCAAATTATGATCTGACAATGCATAGAGAGGGTCCAACTCTTCTTAGGTTCTAATCATTTTGAGTTTGACTCGGTTATTGATTCTAAGTTCTGTTCATTTTGGGTTTCATTTATTTATTGATGGTAATTTAAAGTAGCATAAAGTTTCAAATTTATTCGACTTTATTTCTTCCCATCTTTTGATTATTGAGTCCTAACTTTTATTTAAAAAACTTCTTTTTTGAAAAAAGTTTTCCAAATCAATTTCCTTTCAATTTTATTAACATAGTCTTTTTCATTGGTAAAGAAAAATATATTTTAAATCTTTTTTGTCTTTCTTGATAAAAATTCAGATTTTGGCTAGGCAAAATTTTTCAGCGATATTTAGTAATATCCGCCTTTTTAAAAATCTGAATACACGTAGTATATTCCCATACAGTTTACACCTCAACTTAATAGACTATTTTTAATTATTTCGTTATAGTTTATATTACTTATATTTCGTTATAGTTTACATCTCAACTTTCCCTGAAACTGAAACTTAATAGCCTATTTTGTTCCTAAGAAACTATATTTAAGCTATTTTGACAACCTTGATGCACTTAAACACAATGGATTTAGTTCAGTGGTAGGAGCCGAGGTGTTAATAGTACAATACAATACAGTATTTGATACAATAGTTAAATCTTATCTGGATAATAAAAAGCAGAAAATCGACGGATGTAATTTCCTCTCTCCACCCGTTCCTCAGTCTTCGAAGGTTAGGGTACCTCAGGGCTCTGTCCTAGGTCCCCTGCTTTATCTAACTTATATAAATAATTTCCATCGTGCTTTGGCAATCGTGTGCCTCAACACACATTTTGCTGATAATTCTCTTCGAATGTTCTTGATTCGTGTTCATCAAATTTTAGTGTTTTGAATTTATGTAAAATTAATTTTATAATTTACAGCAGAAAGTCGAATGTTTGCCCTTAAATTGTTCGAGTTACTTCTACAAAATATCTATAAGGTCATCTTTTAAGACCCACGCTTTACGAAGAATTCATTTTGCTGTGATACAGTCTAGTATTAATTATTGTGTTCCCGTATACATATCTACATTTAAAAGACATATTAAACCAATAAAAATTTTAAATAAATATATAGACCTAAGAATCATGACATTTTTATTCCATCACCTCTTATATATTCCCACTTCCAAATAAGTCTTCTACAGTATCTTTATATACTCAACTTGATATTGTTCGAGTGTTTCAAAATCTTACTTTTGGAGCAGTTCTTTTCAAATTTTGTTATGACATTAAGAAATTTCCGCCATATTACCTCAATTAAAGTTCTTTCTCCCAATCAAATTATTTACATAATCATAACACTCGAAAAAAGAACAATATCTACATTGACAAGTATATTACTGACAAATATAAATTTCCTTTCTTTGTGTCTATAGCCCGATGCAGGGATTCTCACAATGATCTTATTGAAAATTTTATTTCTAACATATTAAGAAAAAAGGAATCTTAAATTTCATTTAGTTGAAAATTATTTGTAATTGGGCGTCTATTTAATAAGCAAAAATTATTTTTACAGTTTTTTCTCTGGTTGAAAGTGGGTCTATTAACTATCTTCGATTATTAATTCATGTTTAATAATACTGAAATTTTTGAAATTTACCTATGAATCCTGGGCTAGCTGCTACTTTCATATTACTGTAATGTTATTTTTGTACTGTGGCGTTATCTGTTATGTTATATCTGTTTAGGCATAGTTTTTTTTTTAGCTTGTCTATCAATGGGCCGATGTAAAATATGTAAGTAAATGTGAATAATAAAATATTTAACTTTAACATGAACTAACACTGAAAGTGTCAATTTAACATCCTCTGCCGTTCTTGAAATATTGTTGAGACGTCTCATTGAAAACAAATGTAAACATAGTACCTTTTGATTTCGTTCTGAAGAAACATAAACTTTCCCTGAAAATTTAGCACACACTGAAAGTTTCAGCTTAATCCTCAAAACTGTTCCTAAGACATTGCTCATATATCCTTTTCACAGCCTGAATGCACATAGCGTGTTTTATTTCGTTGAATATTCCATAAAATTTTCTTGAAAGTGTCACTTAAAAACCCTTAGCCTTAGTAAAGGTCGCAGTAATAAGAGTAGGAATACTAGTCATAATGGTGACATGAAAATAGCGCTATTTGTTGTTGAACCTCCCTCTAAGCATGCACTTTTATAGTTTCAACTTAATACTCTAAGCCAATGTGAATATATTGCTTATAAGCCCGTTTGAAAACCTGCATGCATAGTGTCTCATCTTAATACAATTAGCGCCACAAGTAGTAGTAATCAAGCAGTAACAGCAGAATGTTCGTAATGCCTTTTGGTTAGTTCCAAATCCGCCTTAACATACCCTGGAAGTTTCAATTTAATGATCTAAGCCGTTCCTGAGATTTCCCAAATATATCCTTTAGACGATCTACGTACTCATAATATGTTTTGATTTTATTCAACATCCCCCAAAATATTCCCTGAAAAATTCAACTTGTAACACGTAGATGCAGCAGTATCAGTAGTAGCACTGTCAGTAGCAGTATACACACAGCATCTTTTGTTTTTTTTTAACATCCCCCACAATACACATTGAAAGTTTCAATATTCTATTTAAAACAGTTTCTGGGGTATTGTTGATACGTCCTTTTGACAACCTGCAAACACATAGTGTTTTATTTTAAGTTCAGCATCTTCTAAACATTCCCTGGAATTTTCACTTTAATACCCTAGCTTTAATAGTAGTTGCTGTAGTGGTAACATGGAAATTTTGCCCTTTAGTTAGTTTAACATCCCCTACAACAAGCCCAACTTAGTAGTAGCAGCAGTGGTAACATGGAAATTTTGCCATTTAGTTAGTTTAAAATCCATCACAACAAGCCCAACTTCATACTCCAAGCCATTCCTAAGACATTACTGATAAGCCCATTCGACAACCTATATACACATAATGTTTTGATTTAGTTCAGCTGTACCCACAATGATCTCTGAAATTTTCATCATAGTAGCGACAGAAGTGACGATAGTAGCAGTTGCAGTATATGCACATTGCCTTTTGGTCAGTCAACTATCCCCCTCATTATACTCTTCAAGTTTTGAATTAATACTCTGAGCCACTCCAAAGATATTCCTGGCAACCTCTAGTCTTTTTACAAACACTGTAGACAAGGTTTATTTTAAGATTTATTTCATTAACTTACTTTGAACTTAAAATCCACAAAGTACATCATTCAGTGGCCAGAAAACGCATCATATAGAGTTCATTAATCACCACCTATTTTTGAGTTAATGTTTCAACTTGATCCAGCTTTACCGTAGGTTTAGTAAAATATATTGAAATAAAGTAACAGAAACTTTCTCCCTGAGGTAAGTTAAAAGTTTAAGCATTGTGTCCGTTTGTTTTAGTGCTTATTCAATAAAATATTATATAATAAAAATAATTCTTTGAAAAAAAAAAAAAAATCTAAGATGTACCTTCATTGTCAAAACATATGGAGCCCAATTCCTGAGTGTCGGGCTCAAGTTTATATCGTTCTGAATAGCTGGATACAGAACCGAAAGGAACAACTTCCCGTTTTGGAGACATACAAAAGTCTGGAACGTCAAAGACATCCTCACTGTTATTTGTCAAGGTATCCTCAAGTTCTGAAACAAAATTTAAATAAAAGTGACACAAAATACATTCAACAGTAAAACCTACAATAGAAATCCAACTACTTTTCTTTTCAGAATCGATTAGCTCCTGAAAATCAATAATAATCCATAATGGGATTAAATAAGATATTAGTTGGGCTATTTCCTATGTTTGGCAATGTTTGTACATTCCTTGTAATGTCTTTATAACTTCTTTGCACAGGGTTTTGCGCAGCAATTTGTTGGCGTTGAAGATTGTGAAGGCGTTGTTGCTCTAATGTAATATCACTTTCTTCTTCGCGTTCATTTTTGACTTGTTCGGATTTTCGTTGTCGGTTGTCTTCTAACACTACAATTCTTTGTTCTACACATCATTTTTGAAATTTTTTTGATACTCGCTTTCTCACTGTTGCTTGTAATTCATACTGCAGCTTATCTTCTGATCATATATTTCTTTGTGCTCTATGTGGAGTATTTTTTAACCGAATATTCTTCACTACATTAATCTTTTCTGTTCTTGTT
Source organism: Artemia sp. Qi Xiang Cuo (assembly GCF_049724085.1). Taxonomy (NCBI): domain Eukaryota; kingdom Metazoa; phylum Arthropoda; class Branchiopoda; order Anostraca; family Artemiidae; genus Artemia; species Artemia sp. Qi Xiang Cuo. The sequence goes on along the minus strand of NC_142809.1, from coordinate 53,670,501 downwards.
GTCGCCCGTCTTATAACCACAAAATTCTTTGTCCTTCACTTTTGTTTTTGACTTGTTTTAATTTTTGTTGCCGCCTATCTTCTAACCCGATAATTTTTTGTTTTTACTTTTGTTTTGACTCATTGTGATTCTCTATGACACAAGTATTCTAACTGCATATTTCTTTGTTTTCCATTTTCGTTTATCATTACTAGAAACCAAAAAAAAAAAAAATCAACACCCTTTACATTGGTTCCTCAGATTGGTTTTGTCACAATTGAGGGTCAATGTTGTTAATTTGTCTTCTAGGCATTTTAAAACTGCTGAAAAGACCTTTCGTAAACAATGTATTAGGCAAAAATAACAGTGTTACAAATAAACATCAATAAAGGTTTATCACTGTATGATAACAGAAATTATTTTCACACAGTGGATTATTCCGGTGACAAATCCCACGCGGAATTACTCTATCGGAAAATCCTCTTCCACAGGCAAATCCCCCACATAATATAAACCCACTGAAAACTTCCTCCAGACAATTCCACCAAACAGACAAGTCCACGTGTAAAATTGAGTCACCAATGAGAAATTAAGACAAATAAAACGAGCTTTGTATGGGGATTCTGGAAAATTTCCACTTTGTAAGACTTCCCCTTGAAAGCTAATCCTCTGAAACATCCCTCTCAGTGGAAAATTATCCCCGTAGAGAATACCCCCGTCCCCTAGTAGTGACCGCATAAAAATAAAAAATTTCCCAATAAAAAATACCACAATGTAAACGGTGAGTAAATTACATAATTTCCCATTCAATATTCCCATTCCATATTCCACATTCCCAAAGGCATAGTTATTGGACCTTTCAACTATGCCAAACAAAATAGCAGTCTCAAAATTTTGATCGGCCGACTTTGGAGAAAAGGGTGCTTGAGAGGGAGATAGTTCCTCTCCGATCTTTTTGTTTACTTAAAAACCACACTATAACTATTAATTTCTTTTAAATAAGCCCTCTCCCATTTTTTTAGGGCTATTGGTTCGGCACGATAACCTACTGGGGAGAAAATAAAAAAACACGATCAGGCATCATTATTTTCCAGGCAAAAAAAAAAACAAAATTCCAGATTTTTTGAGATGGGACCTTGAAACCTTTACCTTGAGGTTCTCTATCATTACTAAATTGAAGGTAAAATTTTAAATAAGATTTCTTAACTTTTTGGGGATGTTTCCCATCTTAAAAAATAAGGCAAACTATCTCAGGCTCGTAACTTTTAATGGGTAGAATTAAACTTATTCTTCTTAAATATTTGGAACTAGAACTAAAATCCAATTCTTTGGATGTATGTATTGATATCAAAATTCAGTTTTTTTTTAGTTTTTGTCACAATTGGACCGAGTTTCTCCTTACTGATAGTTCGTTCCCTCGAACTGTTTGATACAAAAAGCTTTAGCAAACCTTCATTGGTAAGACGTGCTGGTCCCAATTCCTGTGTATCTAGTTCAAGTTTACATGTTCCTGAAAAGCCGGAAAATAAGCCAACAGGAACTTCCCGTTTGGGAGAAAAATGAAAGTCTGAAGCCTCAAAACGTTCCTCTTTATCACCATGCAAAGCATCTTGAACCTCTGAAACAAATCTTAAATAAAAAGGACATAGGACACATAAAAACACTCGAAAAAGATTGAGCATTTGACAAAATTCGGAAATATTAATAACAAAAATGATTCCTTTTACAACCTAGTTTGTTTTAAGAGAACGATAAATTTGAGAATAAAATATTGGGTAAATAATTTAATTTAAAAACAATATTTGAGGTACAGTTTGAACAGCACAAAAACTAAAATGTTGTAAAATACTAAAGCACGTTAAGTAGGTGAATTCAACTAATAGTCCAGGGATTTCGTCTAAAACGGGGTAAGAATCTTGAAATTTGAGACACTGGGGCATAAATTTGCAAAGCCTTAATTATGACATCGTAAAAAATACCTTCAACCCTACACATTGGAAGCCGTTCGCAAATATAAATTTCATAGGTTAATAAGAAATCTTTCCTTTTATCTGCTATGAGTTATTTTTAAATATAAATTTACAATATAAAAGCAAGATGGACAACTTTCATTAATTGTACTATTAGTTGAAGATACCATAAGTCGGACATGATATTTGATTTACTGGAAATTGATCTATTTCATTCTTTTATAAGGTTCAATGGTAATTTGTATAAGGCAATTAAAGGTATTCAGTCCATTTATAGCGGACTTGCTTTTCAGTCAACTAGAATATAAGTACATGATAAGTAAAGATAACCCAAATAATGTAAAATATTCTCTTTCAAATAGTAAAAGATATAGATGATTTTTTGGTGGAGACTATTAAGATTTCGAAAAAAATTTACCCTCCCGAGTTAATTCTGGAACCTAGTCATGGAACAGGCCAAGACGACAACAATTTAGATTTAAATGTTAATATTTTGGAAAATAATTAATTAGTTTTTAAAACATATAATAAAACGCATGATTTCGATTTTGAAGTAATTAATTTCCCGTTCCCAAGAAGTAATGTACATTCAAACATCACATACTCAACCTTTTACCCACAATTATTTAAACATGAAAGATTTTTCAATAATAATACGTATATTAAAAATAGATGTCAAATTCTAAGGCATAAATTAATCTTGAGAGGTATTCATCTTCCATGATAAAGGGGAATGGGAATCAAATAGTTCATGGTAACAAACTGTAAGTAAGGAGCAACCGGGCTAATAGTAACCAAAACTCTAAAATCCGGAATTTTGATACCAATAGATACATGAATAGAATCAGAATTTTACGCTGATTTCAAATATGTAAGTTTCATTAAGTTTAGTCTTACCCATTAAAAGTTAAGCGCCTGAGAAGATTTGCCTTTTTTTAAAAAAGGGGGAAACAACCCCTAAAAGTCATAGAACTTTAATTAAAATCATACCGTCAGATTCAACGTATCAGAGAACCCTACCATAGTGGTATCAAGCTCCTATCTGCAAAAACGTGGAGTTTTTTATTTTTTGCCTGAAGAAATATAACGGATGATTGTTTTTTTTTGTGTTTTTTTTAAGGGGTAATAGTATAGATCCAGTATTCCTAGAATATCGTTAGAAGGCTCATCTGAACGTTTACTTAGTATTTTTTTATTGTGTTAAGAGTTCCTCTCCAAATCTTTGAAGGGTCACGTTATTCCCATAGGCAAAATTATGTGAATTTTCAAAATGGACTATTCAAAACAAGAAAACTACCGTACTTCAAACTTTGATTGAATGTTTTTGGAGAGAAATCAGCAAAAGAGGGTATGGAAGGGGACTGACAGCCCTACAACCACTTTCATATACCCCCCATAAACATGTCAGGAAAGTTTAAATTTAATGCCCTAAGTCATTTTTAAGATACTACAGATACACATTTTTACAAACTGTATGTACATACTGCCGCTTAATTTATTTTAAGATAATACACAGAATTATCCAAAGTTTAAACATAACACCCTATACCATTTCAGAGACACCAAAAATCAAAACTTTCCCCTTTAACAAATTATAAATCGTATATGTGAATAATTTATAAATTGCACAATTTACAATCCGTCCCCTGGGGGGAGTTGGGGACTGGAATCCCTGTATGCGTAACTCAAAGACCTTTTAAATTGTTTGACAAAATAATAGTTAAAAAATTTGAACAATTTTTGAGGAAAGGGGGCTAATAGAAAGGGCAAGGGAAGGAGAGGCTGGTCGCCCTCCAATCTTTCTTCAATAACCCTTCTACATACCTTGAAAGTTTCAACCAAATACCCACAGTCGTTCAATAGATATTGATATTTCCGTTTCACAACCAGCAAGGACAAAGGATGTTTTGGTTTGATTGGTATCCCTCTCCACATTTCCAAAAATTTTACAGTAATACTTTAAGCTTCTTTGGAGATCCAGGATCAAACTTGTCCTCTTTTCTTGATTAAAGACCTTATATGTTAACAATGGGCAAAACTAGCAGACCTTGCACCAGGGACTGGTTGGGAGGTGGGGAGTTCCATCCTGGAGACAAAGTTATTTGACCTTTGCACTATTTTGGAAAAAATGGCCATATGACAAATTTAATTGGATGCATGTGGGAAAAGAGACCATGGGAGGGGAGGGGGATAGTTGGAGGGGGTAAGGAATAATAACTACCATCTTGATCAGTCTTAAAATTAAAAAGTCATTCCAAAAACAAATTTATTGGAATTACAAAAACTTTTCCTAAACTCATTAAAAATGCCATCATATCCAAAAAATATGCATTTAAAAGTACTTAAAATTAAAACTTCAAACTGGCAAGAAAAAAACATGGGTTTGGTTTGATAAGTGGATTTTAATTTAGTATAGCTTAATCATTGGACTAGCTCTGTTACTATTTTTACCTAATTTTATAAAGCAAAGAAGCAGAAAATACAAATGAGCATCCGCCCCCCCCCCGCTGTGGAGGTATTCCCAAAATTATTATTATCATGATCAAGTTCACTTTTTTTAAGTAACCTTGTATTCTTCTATTTAAAAAAAGAAAGAAATAAAGAAAAAAGGTCCTTAGAAAAAATACAATCTACACATGAGCTGGTTTCATATTTTGTAATTTCCCATTCCATAAAAGTGAATTGAAAGCATATTGTGCAAAAGCATACATAGAACCAATATTCAAAGAAAATCGAGCAGAAAAAGCTTCAATTTATATCAAGTTATTCTGATGAAAAATAATTAAAAGTTTCATGTTTTGAGCAATTATTTTATTTGAAATAAAATATTCAAAACAAATGTATTTGAATTATGGCAATGTTTTTTGTTCTGAAATGTTGGTGTGCAAGCTATAAGCTATCCAAATAAACCATTTTGAAATCGTATTGTACAATTAAGACAAGAGATAGTGGTTGGTCTGCAAGACAAAATTTTGGCTGTACCATGACAACCTCTACTTTACTGGTAACGTCCTTTTTTATAACACCTGCACACAGGGAAAAGAGAGAAAATTATTCTGCTAATAGACTGAATCTGAGAAAAATTTTTTCAGATTAATAAGTCTTTAGCATCTAATATCTTCTTAACTGACACAGCACATTCATAGAGAACTTCCGTCAGAAACAGCATATTCTAGAAGTACTTCCATCATATTAAGCAATTGCTTATTTTAACAAAAAATTGGCAATCTGTTTAAAACCCATTTATGTGCAAAATTGCCTTCAATTATTCAGCTTAATTCCAGCCCCCTTAATTCTTAAGGGTTAGTTCTAAGTGTTTGTATGGTTGCATTTTCGTTTCTTTTTACTGAGGAAAACTAGAATAGCAAGAGGAGAAAAAAATTTAAAAATATTTACCAAAGCAAACCAACCTTTGTTTTATTCCAAAAACTTAATTGGATAACTTACCATTTTTAATAACTGAAGATGCAAAAGGGATGATGACTTCAGCCATATTTGGAATTTGAGGCAAGTCCATAATAGAATCTAAGAACAGAGCTAATGTCAATTATGAAACATATAATACTAGCATCAAGAGTTAGATATTATGAATCAGTTTTACCCAGGAATGTATAAGCAAAAACCACCTGGAAAAAGAAAAGTTAAGATGACGCATTTCAAGAAGTTCAAAACCCTTTTTCTTAATACACTGTCAAGCATATGTTGACCTCCCTCAGCAATCAAAAGCATTATAAATATGTTCAATTTTCATTTCTATTTCTTGAAATAAAGGGAGTTAAATTTAAAAAACTGTCGTTTTGATCTAAGGGTTCTAGTGTGGAAAACTTGTGCACTAGAAAAGAGATGTTTTTACAAGCAGAATGAAAGTTACAAAATGGGAAGAGGAACATGTTTGACAGCTGGTTCAACTGCTATGCCTATGTTTATACTTCTGGGGATGACATAACTCCCTGTGGGTAAAAGGCAATAAGTTATGAAATTTATCCATTGCTTACATATTATGTTTGTTATTGGGAAGTATCAAGACCTGTTTCTGTAGAAGGCGATTTCTTCCTGGGGAAGGAATTTTCCAAATGAAGTATTCTCTTTATCTAGGGAATTTTCAGAAGATTTTTTGTGAGGGGCGGGGGGAGGTATTGTCAATTGATGGAAGGTAAACTTCCAAGCAAAATGTGAAAAACAATTGGAATCAAAATTTTCAGCTAAACGTACAAGGACGGGGGGAGGGGGGGCTGCCCACTTCTCAATAAATTCTTATTTATGTAAGAAGTTTGGCTTTTGTCCCAATTTTTTAAGAATAACTGCTGAAACACAAAATCTGTTTGACTGGAATAAGAAACTTATCAACGATTTATCAATTGACAATTATTTCCAGCCTTATAGAAGTGAGAATTTCACAAGATCTGAGAAACACGTTTTGGGTCTGAATTTTCCATTGAATTCTATTCTAGACTATGAAAAAGCAAAGATATACTCCTGATACTTCCCATAGGCTACTATTGATATACCTTATGAACAATTGACAATCTATTTAAAACCCACTTAAAATCAGGCCTAAAGTAAATTTAGGGTATAGCATGGGACTATAGCCAGGTTCTAGGATGAAGACTCAGAAACAATTGCAATGGTGGCATTTGATGTTAAATGATAACTTTTTGTTTTTTTATAGGCATGTATCTTTTCTATATAACACAAAATATTACTTAATTATAAAAGGGTCTATGGTTATCTCCTTAACATTCGATTAATGGCTAAAACAAGCCAAATTAACAACAAAAACAGAACCGACGAGTCTATGCAGCTTTCAAAGCTTTTATCAAATAAAAAAACTTAGTTAAAATAAGAAAAATAGAAATTAAAACATAGGGAAGAGAAAGTGTATTTACACACAAGTGGATAGATTGGAGGAGATCATTGGTGTTACTTCCAAACTCCACTGGATTATGATAAATCCTTTTTTGGTAATTTTAATTAAATACATACCTTTATGCTCAATTTCAATGACCATAGAAACTAAGCATCCTGTTTAGCTGATTTATCTAATTTTTAAATATATCATTTTAAACTCTCTAACAGTAATTTTATTTTTTGAGGAATTCCTCTCTTGTTTCTTTCATAATATTAGTTACCATCTAATTTTCAACAGCAAAAAAATATTTGTGAAAACCAATTTTATTACAAATATTCTCTTTTGAACTTCAAAACAAACATTCAAATTATAGTAAAATTTTGAACTGGTGAGCCTTCAGAAATTAATATCACTATACATAAAATTTTCAGTTTAATTTATTACCTCTTTCTAAAGTTGTAATTTACACATATAGTTTAACTACAAACAAGAGTTTGGATACTGCCCCCTTTTTCAACTGTAAATAAAAACCAAAAGCCTACTGGGTCATTAGCGCTTCTCTGAAAACAAATTATATATTAAAAGTATTTTGTTTTCCAGTTCTTGCACGAATAATTAAAAATAAAATTACAGTGAAATAAATTCTTGAACCGATGGATCTTTCAACAATTAATATAATGATACAATGGATCTTTCAACAATTAATATCATGATACATCAAATATTCATTTCGATGTTGCTTATACTTTCCAAGACTGTTCAAGACGCATGTAGTTTTCAGTAAAGCACCTATGATGCAGTAGGATTAAAACATTTACAGTGAGAGAAGGAGGCGATACCAAAACTCTGGTTTGTAGTGATTTTTGTTTGTTTCAAGCTTGTTTGCATATTTAAGTTTCACTCGTTTTAAGATTTATTTATTCCTTTACATTAATATCTAGTGTATGTTTGTTTGCATTGATTGTTTATTTAATTTCTCTTCATTTGAATTTTCATTTATACTTCAATAGCAACATATTTTTTTTTGTTTTAAGCTTGATTTTGATATTCAATAAAAGCATTACTCGCTTTAAGATCTATTTATTCTTTTATATAATTACTTGTTGTATGTTTTTCGCTATGATTGTTTATTTAATTTCTGTTCGTTTTTGGTTTCATTTCTTCTTTAATAGTAATTTCTGGTCGTTTTGAGTTTGAATTTTAACAGGTATTTGTATCTGCTGAGCTTAAGTTTAAAATCGCCTATACTTATCTTTAAAAAACTGATTTTTCGGAGTTTTTTTTAAATTTATTTTTGTTCGTTTTTCATCGCAAAAAGCTTCACGTTTTAAAAATTCCTTATTTCAAAATCAAACTAACAAAAAAAATTAAATGTTCATCAAAGTATCAAAACTGGTATCAAAGTAACAATATCAAAGTGAAAAATGGGTTTCTGTCAACCCCAGAGTTTTTATTACCTGATGTTTGAACTATTTTTAACAAAATGGCTAACTCAAAGTTTTTATCGGATGGGTTTTAGGAAAACAGAGCATGGGGGGGGGGGCTAATTGTCCTTAAGTCTCTCTTGAATCTTTAAACATGAAATATAAATTTCAATTTCCAAACAAATGAGCCCATTCTGAAGTTTATATGAGCATCCCTTCTATAAGAGTCATACATACCCCCAGAGTTTAACTTACAACACCTGTCCCTGGGCCCTGGGGGATTGTGTCGGAGTTGTAATATCTGATGTTTGAACTATTTCTAACAATATTATTACCTCAAATTTTTATTGGATGGGTTTATCCATCCAATAAACCCAAATACTTGAAGGGCGAGAGGGTCTAGTTAGCCCCTCATCTTTTTTTTACTCTGAGAAAATGAACTAGAACTTTTAATTTCCATTCAAATGAGCCCTCTCTGAAGTTTATACAAGCATCCCTTTTATAAGGACCATATACAGCCCCAGGACATAGCTTACAATGCCTACCCCAGGGCACTGGAAATTGTGCTGACGCAGGTTTTTTTTATCTGACCTTTGAAGTATTTAAAAAAATTACTATCTCAAAATTTGTATTGGAAGGGTTTGGGGAAAAAAGGGTGTGTGGCGGAGGGGGGGGGGGGGGCTAGTTGCTGTCAGAAATATTTTGACTCTTAAAAAGTGAACTAGAACTTTCAATTTACAATCAAATGAGCCCTCTCTCAAGTTTATACGAGCATCCCTTTCATAAGAACCATATAGGCTCACAAGACAACAATTACAACGCCTACCCCCTGGGCCCTGGGGGGTTGTGTTGACACCGGAGTTTTTGTTATCTACTATTCGAACAATTTTCAAAAAACTTGCTATCTTAAAATTTTTAGCAACTGGTTTTGGGGAAAAAGAGCGGGGGGGGGGGGGGATTTGCCCTTAAATCTCTTGACTCTAAAACGTGGACTAAAACTTTCAATTTCCAATCAAATGAGCCTCAATGAAATTTATAGGAACATCCCTTTCATAGGAACCATACATGCCTTTAGGGCAAAACTTAGAACGCCTTCCGCTGGGCCTAGGGGGTTGTCCTGACACCAGAGTTTTACTTATCCGACCTTTGAACTATTTTTAACAGAATATCTATCTCAAAATTTTCATCAGACGGGTGGAAAACGAAGGCGTGGGGGGGGGAGGCTAACTGCCCTTGGATCTCTTTTGACTATTAAAAAGTGAGCTCGAACTTTCAATGTCCACTCAAATGAGCCCTCTCTGAAGTGTATATGACCATCCCTTTCCTAAGAAGCAAATATACCCCAGGGCAGAGCTTACCACACCGAGCCCCGGGCCAGGGGGGGTTGTGTTGACACCCGAGTTTTTGTTATCTGATAATTAAACAATTTTTAACTTAATGGCCATCTCAAAATTTTTCTTGGATGCATTTGTGGAATAATTGAGGTTGGGGGGCAAGTTGCCTTCCAATCTCTTTTGACTCTCAAAAACTGAGCTAGGACTTTCTATTTCCAATCAAATGAGCCCTCTCTAAAGTTTTTACAATCAGTCCCTCCATAACAACCATATGGTCCGCCAGGGCATAACTTAAAACGCCTGCTGTGGACCGTGGGGGCTGTGTCCGCCTTTTCCTTATATAGTCTTTGAACTGTTAAAAAAATAGCTATCTCAAAGAGTTTTTGTTATATGATCTTTCAACTATTTTTAACAAAAATAGCTATCTCAAATTTTTTATCAGATGCATTCGGGAAAAAAGAGCGTGGGGGGGGGGGTGGAGGCTGGTTACCCCTCAGACATCTTTTGACGCTTAAAAAGTGATTTAGAACTTTCAATTTCCCTCTCTGAGTTTTATATGATCATTCCTTCCATAAGAACCATATGTGCCCCCAGGGCATAACTTATAACCCTTACCCTAAAGACTGTGGGGTGAATGTCCTGCTCAAAGATATAATTTCCAGAACTTTGAACTGCGTTGAACAAATGGCTTTCTCAAAATTTTAATTGGATGCGTTTGGGGAAATGGTGGGCATGGAAGGCAGTGCCTTCCAATCTCTTTCAAGTATTAAAAAGGGCACTAGCCATTTCAATTTTCAATCAAATGAGCCCTTTTTGAAGTTTCTATGACAACGCTTTCTATAAAAACTTTATCTGCCCCCCTGGGCATAACTTACAACCCCTGCCCTGAGGGCTGGGGGGGGGGGGGGTGTCATTGTCAAAGACCTAATTTCCCAAATTTCCACTACGTTGAACAAAATGGCTATCTCAAAATTTTGATTGAATATGTTTGGGAAAATGGTGTGCGTGAGAGGGGGTTAGTTGTCCTCCAATCACTTTCAACTATTAAAAAGGGCAATAGCCCTTTCAATTTCCAATCAAATGAGTCCTTTTTGAAGTTTCTACAACAAATTTTTCTATAATTACCTTATATTCCCCCAGGATATAACTTACAAACTGTGCCCTGAGGGTTGTGAGGAGAGTGTCCTCCTCAAAAGCATAATTTCTATCTGGAAATCAACTATGTAAAACAAAATGGCTAACTCAAAATTTTGATTGGATACATTTGGGTAAAGGGTGGTTGTGAAAGGGGTGTTAGTTGCCTTCAAATCACTTTGGACCCTTAAAAAAGCACTAGAACTCTCAATTTCCAATCAAATGAGCCCCCTTTGAACATTATTATAATGACCCCTTCTATATGAAGAACCTCTGGGGAAAAAAAACAATAATAGTAATAAAACATTAGAGCCGTATGTTCTTTAAAATAGGCAATGCTACAGCGTTGTCTCTGATTAGTTACCATCTATTTTTCAACAGCACAAAAATACTTGTTGGGAAAATTCTTATCTAGTTGTTTTGGTAAATTTTGAGAAGATTCCATAACTTAGATAGGAACAAAGTGAGCACACTATTTGATACTTTTTTAATGGGTCTTCTGAATATATAGCCTATATTTCTGTCACTCATAAGTCAGATTTAAATTGATTAAATGCGTGTTAGAGAGACACCCAGTTACTGACACTGCTTGACAAAAGTAGTAAAGATACAAAAAATATCACTGCATCCCTTATTTTATTTTCCTTTCTATTATAAGACATTACCATGTTGATGCATACCCCCTTCCCCCTGTAATAAAAAACACACCCTTGGATCAAATATTTCTTTGTTGTCTATAATGATATGATCTATTATATGTTCAATGTTAAAATAATTTTTTTAAATGATTTAATGGCACCCAGAAAAACCACAGGGTATAAGTGATTACAGTAGATTTACCAATTTCAAGGGAATGAGCGACATAAGGGAAGTTCAGTGTATGTACACTGTTCAGGGCATATATTTGACCAGTAGAGAAAGGATAGGTGGAAAAAGCAAATTTGCAACAGAAATGAAAATAATGTTGGGATTCAAGATAAAAATCTGATTCTGAGGATATGTCTGTTTCAGAGAATCAAGAATTTTACAGAAGATTAAGGGGAACGAGTTGCACAGTCAGAAAAGCAATATAATGTTTTGAAGCAGCATTAAATAAGAAATCTATAGGTACTCCTTTTATTTATTTTTTTTTAAGCTTCAGAAGCAACTTAAGAAACATTGTTGCCTAAAACCGAAAAAATACCCAGTGCTTTAAAAAGCTTTATAAGTTGTTGTCACTACATCATTCCTATTCTCCAGAAGGTAACACTATAAAATTTTGAAAGCCACTTTAAAATATTCTAAATTATAGCTTTACTTTACCCCCCTTATGGTTAATTGAAGCCAATAGATTGAATTGATTGTTATATATGCACTGAATTTTCCTGAATTGAGAAGGAGGGGCAAGAAAAATTCATCTGCAATGCAAGTGAATGTTTTATTTAAATTCAAGATAAAATTTTTTAAATTCAAGAGGCCTGACATTTGGATATAGCATCAAACAATACATTTGTTTGTACTCCTTTTATTTTGTTTGTTAGACCTCTGTTCAGAAGCAAGTTCAGAAAGGTTATTAGTAATTTGGTATCAGTACATTGCTTCCACTTAACAGAAGGAGACACTACCAAATTCTGGAAACCACTTTAAAAGTTTTTAAAACAAATAATTTAACTTTAAAATGGTTAAATGAAGCAATTAGCTTTAATTTTTATTTATCAAGACACTTACTTTTCCTGAGGAGGGGGGGGAGAAGATGAGAATTAATCTTTTAATAAAATTAATGTTGTATAAAAAATAAAGAAAAAACTTTGAGTATATATATAAGGGTATTTTTTATCTATCTCAACGTACATTTAATTAGAACATTAACCTTTTGGAAAGCTATTCACAGAAATTTATAATAACCTATTTCCTATTGGAAAATAAGAAGCCGATACTAATACCTAGGAGGTCATGCATAAAAAATTGCAGCTTGACGACATAATTTAGCTAGTGAGAGTGAATATACCGATTGATGCTCTTTATTATGCTCTTTCATAATTCAATAATTGGCTTTTTTATGCTCTTTCATAATTCCATAATTGCTTCTGCAGCCAATACCTTTTCAAGCCCTTAAATCACTCAAAACACCAGATAGTCACTAGGGTGACACAAGTTTTGTTGTGATGTCATTTTTAAGAGATTTTTGGCTCTTTATAAAACATTCCACAAATTTGTTTTCTAAGTATCATTTTACTTATAAGTCTAAGGATAACAATAATTGCACTCCTAAATCAGCTGCAAATAACATTTTAGATACAAGTAATGCCACTGTATCCCTTATTTTATTCTCTTTTATATTATAAGCTATTACCCTGTTTATGTATAGCCCCCTCACTGATCTAACACACATCCCTAGATCAAATATTTCTGTGTAGTCTATAATCATTAGATCCATTAGGCCTATATGTTCAATGTTAAAACAATTTTTATAACAGATTTCATGGCACTGAGGAAATCACAGTATCTAAGTGATTACAGTGGAGTTACTGACATTAGATATCGCTTTAGGGTTCATATAAGACTTTAAAATTACTCTTGTAAACTAAATGACCGTCATGTTTGGAAATAATATGATACAAAAAGCACTAAGTGGTGCATTCGTCTTTTCTCAATGCCAACAATGAAATTATCTCTAAATTTACTGCAGTTTAAATTGAATTGTGTAAAATGGCTAGTAAAATGTAATTTTCTGCATATTATGAAGAAAAACTGCTTTTATTAACATGTTTTGTTTTGGAGAGTAACTGTGAAGTAAAAACTGTTCTTTTTCTTGGTTCATTAAGTTCTAGGGCAATATCTAGATCCACTGGTAAAATTTTAAACATAAATTATACTTACAGTTATATAAAACCTTTACTTTCCCCTCCCCCCCAATAGTCAAATAAAACCTTTAATTTGTATACTTGTAATAAATTTTCTATGTTTTTGATAAAGTGTTAAATCAATTGAGCAACACAAGGATTGGAAAGAGCAACATAAGGATTGTTCAGTGTATATACATTGTTTAGCACATATAATTGACCAGTAGAGGGAGGGATGTGGATAAAGCAAATTTACTACAGAAATAAAATTATGTTGGGATTGAAGATGGAATTCTGATTCTAACAATATATCTGTTTTGGTGAATCAAGAAACTTATTTGATTAAATAAGATATCTATAGGTACTGCTTTTATTTTTTTTAGCTTTAGAAAAATTGTTGCCAAAGTCCAGACTACTTTAAAAAATTTTTAAAGTGCTTAGGTTTTGATAGATGGTGTCAGTACATCATTCTAACTCTGCACAAGGAAATCACAATAAAATTCTAAAAACTACTTTAAATATTCTATACTTTACCCCTCTGATGGTTAAGTGAAGCCTATAGATTGAATTGTAGGTTATACAGGCACTGAATTTTTTTGAGTTGAGAAGGGGGGGGATTGAATTCCTCTGAAATGAAAATAAATGTTTTACTTAAATTCAAGACAAATTTTTATAATTCAAGAGGCGAGGACACGTAGATAGAGCACCAATTAATAATTCTCTTGGTACTCTTTTTTTTGGCTTCTATTCAGAAGAGTTGTTGTCTAAATCAAGACTCCTACCAAGTGTTTCAAAGAATCTTAGAGCTGGTAACAGTAGCCTATATAATTTTTACTTACCAGAAGGAGACACAACAAAATTCTGAAAACTACTTTAAAATTTTCTAAAACACATACTTTACCTTTCAAATGGTTAAATGAAGTCAATACCTTGAATTGTTAGTTATATAAGCACCGAATTTTCCTGAAGTTTGGGGGGGGGTAGAATTCCTCTTCAAAGAAAATGAACATTTATTTAAATTCAAGATCAAAATTTCTTTAATTCATTTAAATTCATCATTCATTGATGAAGAAATCATAGCAAACTTAGTTTAAATGGACAAAGGATC